>NW_016107373.1:2223393-2242392 GCF_001604975.1 Cebus imitator | reverse complement strand
CAGGGGGTAAAAATGTTGGCCAAGGGAGATGCCTCTACCTCTGTTGGAAAGGACCCCTGAGTGCCTGCACTCCTTGCCTCTGTGGTGTGGATCAGGCCACTGTCCCCGTCTCCCCACACTGATCAAGGTCAGGCTTCCTCTCCTGACCTTGAAATGCCTGTAGCCTTCCAATAAGAAACCCTTAATGCGACAACCCATCACAGGTGTTCCTGGGACCCTTTCCCAAGGGGAGGCAGGGCCAGGGGCGTCCCTCTGCAGCTGGCATCTGATGGAATTAGCACAGAGCCTGTGGGGAGGAACTTGGAGCGAGACAATTGTGAATTCTCTGAGAGGAGCAGCTCAGAGGAGACGGAGCTGGTGTTTTCATTCCAATTAATTATCTTTTTAGCTCAGTCCGGACTGCTGGAGAGCAAGAAGGAGGGAAGGAAGGATTCATTTGTATTAAAATCAGCCCAGCCCTTCTGGCGAAGATTCTAGCCTGCACGCAGATACAGTGTGCACGAACTGGGGGAGATGTAGGGGACGTGGGGCGATCCCACTCTCCAACCACCCCAAAGAGGTAGATCCCCCAGACTACCCAGTGGCCAAGTCCTGCTGAGGCCTGTCAGCTTCTCTGTAAGGCCCCTGCCCTGCACATGCTGATCAATTAAGTGTCGGTAACAGAGACTTGGGCCCAGTTTCATGTGCTTTGCAAATATGACTTCTTCACAGAGATGCTACTGAGGAAAGCTGGCAGCTCGTCCCCATTCACTGCTTCAGGGAACACAGGTCCATCCTGAGTCTGCCCTCCCTTGCCCATCAACATTCCGCTCTCTTCCTTCAAAGATGTGCTTCATTCCACGTGCACTTCCTGAGCACATGCCCTGGCCTTGCCCAGTGCCTGGTAATCAGGGAAGACTACCAGGAGGAGGCGAAAAGCCAAACCTGAGGGCCAGGTAGAACCAGTGAAGACACTCATACAATAATCCAGGTGGCGCCAGGCACGGTGGCTCACACCTGTAATCCCAGCACTTTGGGAGGCTGAGGCAGGAGGATCATAAGGTCAAGAGATCAAGACCATCCTGGCCAACACGGTGAAATCCTGTCTCTACTAAAAATACAAAATTTAGCTGGCATGGTGGCATGCACCTGTAGTCCCAGCTACTCTGGGGAAGCTGAGGCAGGAGAATCACCTGAACCCAGGGGGCAGAGGTTGTGGTGACTGAGATGGTGCGATTGCACCCCTGCCTGGGCAACAAGAGTGGAATTCAGCCTCAAATAACAATAATCCAGTGGCTCAGACCAGTGGCTCCCCACAGGTGGAGGTGGGCAGAAGTGGTCCTATTCTGGGTATATGTAGAGACAGAAGACTTTCTGATGGATTTGGATGTGGCATGTGGGAGGAAGAGCAGAGTCAAGGGCAGAGCTAAGGTGTTTGACCTGAGTGTCTGGAAGGGTAAATTTGCCACATCTGAGATGGAGACAGCTGTGAGAGGGTCAGCAAAGCCAGCTTCTCTGGGTCCCAGTCTACTGTTCCCTCTTCTTCCCTGTCTGGCTTCTCCAAAGGGCCAGGTGTGGGGTGGAGGTCAGTGGTCTTCAGTGCTCTTTCTTCTGGACATGCCCTCATTCTCTCTCCAATTCACTCCTCTGCAAGCCTATCTTCATGATTAATCTATTGGAAGATGGTCTATTAACTAATTCAAACTAAAGTGAAAATGGTTGATAAGTAGGGAACATTCTTAGGAGGCCACTGAGTAGTAGGGGCAATCAATAATGGTAATAATAATACCTATAATCATAATAAAATAAAAATACCTAATGCTTATTTGGCACTTACACTTACTAAGTGCCACCAACTCTTCTATAATAGGTACTTTCTGTGGGTATCGTGTTATCTAATTCTACCTTTAACCCTGTGGAAAAAAAATGTTTATCCTTTTTTTTTCCGGTGAGGAAACTTAGGCACATACCGAGGATTACAGAGCCAGGACATGGCAGAGTCAGGATTTGAACCCAAGCAGTCTGGCTGGAGACTCACGGTCTCAGCCACCACAATCTACTATCTGCCTACGCAATCTTAGCAATCCTCATAAGAACCACGTGAGGACTGCGATGTATCCCCACTTGTAAAGGAGAGAAAATTGAAGATCAGAGAGGGGAGGTGATCTGTCCAAGGTCACACAGCTGGTGCCTGGGGGCTCAGATAAAATAAAAGAGGCCCAGTTAAATTTACATTTCAGATCAACTGAATAATTTTAGTATAAGTGCATCCCATTCAATATTTGGGACATTTTTCTACTTTAAAGGTATTTGTTCTTTATTGCAAATTTAACTAGGTATTCTGTTCTTAGTTACTGAGTCTGAGACCCCTAGGTCTAAAGACCCCTAGAAGTCAGTCCAGTCAGGGCCAATTTTCTCAGGCTCTCAGGATAAACCCCTCTCCCAAAACCTCCAAGTCCCGAAGGACAAAGGAGCTAAGGTGTCCCCAGCCTGCTCTCCCCGGGTCCCCTCAGCCTTGCCACCCCCTCTCACAGTTCCTGCAGTGCCTCCTGATGCAGCGGCCATCACAAGGAAATCCCCAGATTCGGCTCCAATCAAGTCTTCCAAAGCCCTGGGGTGAGGGGCTGGGCCCTGCTGAGCCAGGCAGCCATGTGGCCCAGAGCACCAGGCTTAAGAGCTTCCAGCCGGCAGCTTCTAAGCAGGCCCATACATCACAGGCAGCTGGAAATGGAAACTCGTTTCTCAAGTTGATGCACTGGCAGGTTCATTCGCCTGATTCGGGCAAAGTTGCATTCCACGCTGGGTATTTATCAGCTACGTACCCATGCTCAGACACACACCGCGCTTCCCAAATTCATGCCTCAGGGTCAAAAAGAGCCAAGTTCCCTGCTGCTGCCTGCAACCACCTGCTGCATGCAAGGCTGTCCATACAGGGCACGGGTCGTACAGACTGTTCTAACCAAAATCATCATTGCTACCATCTTTTGGGTGGACAGTTGCTACATGCCTGATGAAGTTAAGGGTTTTCTGGGCATTAGGTCATTTAATCCACAGCCCAGACCATGAGATAAAGAATGTGATCCCAATTTTAGACATGAGGAAACTGAGGCACAGAAATGTTGAATGATACACTGAAGGTCACACAGCTAGGAAGCGCCTGTTGCAGTATTGAAGCAAAGCCCTTGATTCTAGGTTCAGTATCTTTCCCTCCCTCCTTGGCCCCTCTGGCAAAAATCTTGATCTGAGATATCCCCAGAGGTGGGTCCCCATCAGAGGTCAGTGGTCCATCTCTCTGCTTTTGCATGAAAGCTGCAGCTCAAAGGAGCTGAGACAGGCAAAATAGAGTCAGGAGCCACCTCCGCATGAGCAGGTCTGGGGGTGGGGCCTTGATTTTTGTGTTAGGAAGGAAGAAAGGCCTAAAGAGAACCATGGACCCCACTCGAGTCAGAGTTTGAACCCAAGCAGTCTAGCTGGAGAGTCACGGTCTCAGCCACCACAATCTACTATCTGTCTATGCAATCTTACAATTTTCCTAATTATCATGTGAGAACCGCGATTTACCCCCACTTGCAGAGAAGAGAAAATTGAAGATCAGAGAGGGGAGGTGATCTGTCCAAGGTCACACAGCTGGTGCCTGGGGGCTCAGATAAAATAAAGGAGGAGTTGACCCTTCTGCCTCTACCCGAGGCATCCCACGGCTATACACAGCAAGTGCCCCAGGAACCTGAGCTCCAGTCTCACGTTCAGTGCTGCCTCTCTCCACATTCACTGCTGCCTCTTTCTGTGACCCTAGGAAAGCCCTTCCACTTCTCTGAGCCTCAGTTTCCTCCTGTGTCACAGGTCTTTGACTTGCTTGGTCAGCTCCAGCATTCATGGGCGTTCCCTTCATAACTGTGGTCAATCCCTCACTCTCTCCTCGGGTTCTCCCTAATGCCAGACTTCTCCAGTCCTGCTGAAGAGCCGGGTGTAGTTAAAAGAACAGGAGCTAGTACCTGGAGCACACACTCTTCTTTGGGGCCACCAGGTCCAGGACATTTCTGAGACTCAGCTATGTTTCAAACCAATTCCTACCCCCAAGATGCGGCCCACATCCAGTTACCCCCATCCAGGATGAATGAGCTGGGCTGTGTAATAGACTCCTTAGAGGAGCCCCCAGCTCCAGTCTCTTACAGGGTTCTCTCAAGGTCCCTTCCCGTGACTCAGGAGCTGGAGACACCGGCAGGCCTTGTCAGAACCCATGGGGTACATGTGCTTGGCCGCCTGTGTGAGCAGCTGCAGGGATGTTCCGTGCACCTGTGGTCGTGTGTATTCCTGTGCTATGAGCATGCATGTGCTCTGTGTGCGTGTGTGTGTGTGCACAGGCAGAAAAACATATGCTGTGGGTGCATTTTTTTATTATACTTTAAGTTCCGGGGTACACGTACAGATCTTGCAGGATCGTTACATAGGTACACACATGCCACGGTGGTTTGCTGTCTCCATCCCCATTACCTACATCAGGCGTTTCTCCCAGTGTTATCCCTCCCCAACCTCCCCACCCTCTGCTGTCCCTCCCCTAGTCCCCCACCCCCAACAGACCCCAGTGTGTGATGTTCCCCTCCCTGTGCACATGTGTTCTCATTGTTCAACACCCACCTATGAGTGAGAACATGTGGTGTTTGGTTTTCTGTTCTTGCATCAATTTGCTGAGAATGATGGTTTCCAGAGTCATCCATGTCCCTCCAAAGATACAAACTCATCACTGTTTATGGCTGCATAGTATTCCATGGTGTATATGTCCCACATTTTCTTTGTCCAGTCTATCATTGATAGGCATTTGGGTTGGTTCTAGGTCTTTGCTATTGTAAACAGTGCTGCAATGAACATATGTGTGCATGTGTCTTTATAATAGAATGATTTATAATCCTTTGGGTATATACCCAGTAATGGGATTGCTGGGTTAAATGGTATTTCTATTTCTAGGTACTTGAGGAATCACCACACTGTCTTCCACAATGGTTGAACTAATTTACACTCCCACCAACAGTGTAAAAGTGTTCCTATATCTCTGCATCCCCTCCAACATGTGTTGTCTCCAGATTTTTTAATGATCACCATTCTAACATCCACCTCTGCTCATGGGTCTCCACTCAAGTCACTCAGTGTCCCTAGATCACCCTGGAATCACAATTTAGAAGAGCCACCTGGAGACACCCCTGGGAACCCAACACTCCATTCTAACAGTTCCAGGATTTCTTGCACTCGTGCGCACACACAGATACACCCATACACACGGTTTCCTTCACCCCTTTGTACTTTTTGTTTAAATTAATATCTGTCATCCTCCATAGATTATAAACATCTTGGGGACAGAGCCCAATTCAGTCCACCTTCAATTCTCCACCCCTGAACCCTACCCAGCACTTAGCACAGAATTCTGAACAAGGGACTTCCTCAATTTTGTTAAATTTTCTTCAGTTTTATAAATGCAGGTGCAGGTTTGTGTGTGCATATCTGCACTAGGGGCACGGCTATGCACATGTGAGTCTCCCTGCATGCACTGGTGTGTGTCCACAAAATCACATGTTCAAATAAACATGCATGCACAGCTGCGCACATCAACCAGTGTGACTGGCACACACCTGTGCATGTGTCTTTGGGCATGTTTGTGTGTGGCGCACCCGTGTATGTGTGTGAAGCTAATATATGCCTATCAGTAGATACTGTGGTGTCCCGTGCATATCCGCTGACATGCACAAGTATTTTCATTCATTTAATCATTCATTTAGTTATCACTTGACAAATGTTTAATTAACACCTTCTATGCACCCACCACTGCGCTAGCGTTCGGTGAATGAAACGAAGTCCCTGCCTCCACACAGCATACATTCTGGTAGATGCTTGTACACATGGTGGGTGTGCACACGTGTGGCCTAGGTGCTAACATATGTGCACGTGGCAGTATGTGTATATGCAGAATGCGGAGTGGAGCTGGCACCCCCTCCTGACCCAGTTAGTAAGAAAGAGGACTCTGTCCTCCCCTCCGTGGCTGGAAGAGCTCACCTGTGGTGGAGGGAATGCTAGGTGCTGGGGATCACCCACCCCAGCCCAGACCATGCCCCAGCTGTGACAAGGAGTCAGCCAAAGTGACTCCTCCATGCCATGGGGCATGGAGAACTTTTAAACCAGGGTGGGGCAGGCCTAAGAGGCCAGCAGGCAAGACTGGTGAAGAAAGTGAGGGCAAAGGCATTGTTCTCTCAGATCCTTCAAGATCACTGGCACCAAGTGGCATCAGGTGTGGCCGTTAGCAAAGGCGACACTCCTCCAGCAAGCTTGACTGTAGAGGAGGGGTTGGGAGGGGACAGGGGCCAGGCCTGATGGCTTAGGATGAGCCTAGAGAGCAGCAGAAAGAAAACATAGGTAATAAAAGGCCTGGCCCCTCACCTTGGCCGTGACGACAGCCCTGCCTTGCTCCGCAGCCTTAGAGCCTCTGCCCCATCTGAGCTAAGTGGGGCGGGAGGTCTGGGTGACTTTGAAAGCTGCCCTTCAGGCCTTTCCCTGTGATGACTCACACTACCCCAGGATTTGGGCCACGGAGGGTGGAGTAAGGCCTGAGTCCAGGCTCTGATGGACATGAACACCCAGGAGGAATAAGAAACTAGGTCAGAGGGTTCCAGGAGGGGAATCGTATGTGTCCCAGGGCCTGGCCCCAGGTGCAGCAGCTGTCCTGTCTCTGCCCATGCCTTCCACCTGGGGACCCTTCCACTCACGGAATACACTGTGAAATTTTCCCAATTAAAAACACTTGCACCTTCTAGTTAGTAGAGAATATAGAATACACATTCTGATCCCTGTCAGGTCCTGGCTCTGTGTGTACGCGTCCAGCGCTCCAGCACGTGGCTCCTCCGTCTGGACGCCACACCTATGAGCTGCCCCAAGTCTGTTTTGCTGTGCAGTATCTAATCCAGGAGGGCAGGGACTGTGTCCTCCTGGTTCTCACACTGTCCCCAGTGTCTGGCACACACAGGTCTGACTGGTGGGAGGCACTCACTAAACATTTCTTGAACAAATAAATTGACTGCATGAACATGTTAACAGTGAATCAGGGTAGGGAAATTTCAGATCACTTTTATTTATTTCCTTATACTTTTAAGTCATCTCCATGTTTTCTAAAATGAGCATGTGTTGATTTCATAACCAGACACTTCCCCCTCCCCCCAACCAAAGAAAGCTTCTAAAAACGGAACAAAGCAGAACTTCTTCTCTTGCTTCAAGGCCCTACTCCCCAGACACCCTCAGTGACAGCCCGTTTGTCCCCTGGGTTTTCTCGGCACCGCCTGTGGGAGTAGCCAAGTCACCAAGCAAGTTAGGGCTGCGGCAGGACTCCCGTCCCCCAGGCCAGAGAGCTGCTCACTGCCTCATCTTCTCATGTCCATTCTCGGGAGCCACCGTTGTGTTTTGTTTTAAATGTTTGTTAGTCTCAGTTCTGCCATGCACGCGCTCTGTGCTTTGGGGAGAATAACTCGCCATCTTAGTGCCTCCATTTTCTCATCTTTAAAATGGGAACACTGCTCATGTCTACCCCATGGGGTGGGTGGAAGAACGAAGTGCACATTACGCACTTAGTACCATGTCCACCAGAGGGCAAGCACCCCATAATTGTCCGTCTGGTTCGTTTCCGATTTTTTATTAAGCCCTTCTCACAAGCCACAATACATGTTCTGTGTCTGTCACCAAGCTTAGTCCCCACAATGCTAGCAAGTCAGACTTGTGATTGGACCCATTTTGCAAAAGAGGACCCAAAGACTGAGACAACCAAGTCACTTTCCTCAAAGTCACACAGCAAGGAGGCCACAGCAGTGAGATTCGAACCTGCGTCTGTCTGACTCCAGACTCAGTGCTCCTGAAGTTTAAAATTCCATCTATGAGGAGAGGCCAGGGTGGAATAAGTTTGAGCTACAGAGCAAGGCTCTGTGTCTTGGAAGGATAGGGGGCAAGAGAGGAGATGGGCAAGAGAGGTTAAGCCTGGAGCTCCTCACCTACGCCCAGTAGTATACACTGAACACGGAGTGGCCGCTGATTTGCCCAGGACAGCAGCTGTGGGACTGGGAAGAATCCTTGACCTCCCTGCTTCCCTCAGCAAGACCAGCATTCAAATCCCAGGCTGGGTCATTCATTCCATCCTCCCCTCTACTATTCATTAATCGATTCACTCATTTCCCTAACGATTGAGTACCTACTATGTGCTGAATAAATTTTTAGGCGCTACAGATACAGTAGTAAACAAAATAGTGGAGCTTACATTCCAACGCAGGAGACAGGCAGTATGCACCTTAACAAGGCAGCGAATAGGCCAGATGTTGATGGGGTCCCTTCATTGATGGAGCAGGTAAGGGGAGAGGAAGTGCCAGGGCTGGCACTCTGTTTCCTATCAGTGATCAGGAAGGACCTGACTGAGCAGAGCTGTATGGGAAGTGGAGGAGTAACCCATGAGCATGACAAGACAAGAGGGTGCAGGCGGAGGGAGCTGCACCCGCTGTCCCCCTCGTCCACCCATGTGTCACCCTTCTGCCATCCTCCATCCTCTATTAACTAATAGGGCTCACAATCTCTCATTTTCACCACACTCCTTTGATATGATCCAGGAATCATTAGGATTCATCTTTCAAACATGAAAAACAGAGGCTCAGTGAAGCCCTGTGACTCTCCCACAGGCTGGGGGAGGTAGGCAGCCCAGGTCCTCCCTCCAGGGCACCTCCCCTCCCCGACTCTGTCCTGCTTACTGCCCAGAAAGGCTGTGAGTCAGTGACCCGCACAAAGGGGATGGAGCAGGACCAGGGGGCCGTGAAGCTGCAGTTCAGGGAAGATTCTGAAGCCAGACTTCCTGGGTTCACATCCAGCTCCACTAAGTTCCAGCTGCATGGTCCAGCTCTCTGTCTCCATTCCCTGCTCTCATAAATGAGGATGATCACAGAACTACTTCTACAGTTGCTGTAAGGAGTAAGTAACTTACATAAAGTGTGAGGACAGAGCCTGGTAAGTGTGATGTGAGTGTCAGCCATTCTGTGACAGGCGGGCAGGGGAGCTCTGAGATCAGCCACCCAGGGATTTGGGAGCTGAACAATGCCAACGTCCTGCATCAGCCCAGGACTCTGACCCACACTGAGCCCTCTGTCTCAGAGACTCTGATCCTTCCCTGTCCTTGGCTGACCAGAGGGGAGGTGCCAGGCGGGGGGTGCCAGGCATAATTTCCTGAGGGCTGAGGCCTGGAGTGGGAAGGGGAGGGGCAGAGAAGGCAGAATGGGCAGCAGGGACTCCTCACTAACAGAAGCCCAGTGCCGTTCAGAGGTCAGGAAAGGTGGAGCCCCTCTCAGCCCCAGAGAATGAATCATGATCGGTCTAAGCCAATCCCAGGAACCCCAATGATTATGCTTTGTTGGGGGACAGAGGGCAGGTGGTACGATGTTGGCCAGCAAAACAAAAGAAAATGTCTGCTGGGGGACTTTTAGGAAAGGTTTCTTTGCTCTTACAAAGAAATAAGTCACAAGAAGCAAGTTGTTTTCTGCCCCTGGCTGTAGCTGTGAGACTGTGATACTTGGAGCAGTGACAGCCACCTCATGACCATGAGGGAACAGCTCACCCTGAGGAAGGCAGAGAGAAAAAAGGGAAAACAAAAGCCATGCCCTTGGGGAATGTTGCTGAGTCATGGAATTAAGCAATGCTGCCTCTGGAACACCTTGTCCTGTGAGATAACACATTTCTTTACAGTTGGTGCCTGTAGTGGTCGATTCTTCTGTTACTTGCTGCCTAAAGCACCATGACTCAGCATCTTAGCCTGACCTCCTCTTTCTGGCTTGGGTCCTTGTGGGTACCCAGGTCAGGAATGCGGCTGAATCAGACCAGTACCTTCATCTGCACAGACAAGGGGCTTCAGGCAGGTGGCAAGACCCCACACCACCCTCCAAGATCCCAGATCCCAGGAATGAGTGTAGCTCCCAGGAAAGTTATTTACCTGAACTCAAAAGGGACTTGTATTAGTCTGTTTTCATGCTGCTGAAAAAGACACACCTGAGACTGAGTAATTTACAAAAGAAAGAGGTTTATTGGACTTACAGTTTCATGTGGCTGGGGAGCCCTCATAATCATGGCAGAAGGTGAAAAGCATGTCTCACATGGCGGCAGACGAGAGAAAAGAGCTTGTGCAGGGAAACTTCCCTTTTTAAAACCATCAAATCTCGTGAGACTTATTCACTATCATGGGAACAGCATGGACCTGCCCCCCATGATTCCATCACCTCCCACCAGGTCCCTCCACAACATGTGGAAATTCAAGATGAGATCTGGGTGGGGACACAGCCAAACCACACTAGGGCTACAGATGCCTCTTCTGTCCAGTGGCCTAGAAGGTTCTGATTCTTACCCTTGAGTTTTCGGCAACTTGCGGCTGTTGCCTTCAAGATCACGCTGGGCTTGAACTGCCTGTTCCTGTTTGGGACCAAATGAGCAAAGGCAGGTGGGAGGATGCAAGCTGGGCTCTCCACCATCCTCGGCTGCTGTAGGGAGGAGAAACAGCAAGCAGGCCTTGATTGGAGGGCTGTGCTTGAGGAGCTCTAGGACCCCCTTCTGCTGAGGCGTAAGAAAAATCAACCCACAAGGCAGTCCTTTGTAAACTGTAGCGTGCATTCACATGACAAACGCTCATGCTAACATGGCACTGGAACCTGACACATGACGGGCGCTTAATGGATATTTGTAGGTTCCGTGAATAAATGAATGAGTGGATGAGTAATGACTGAGGTCATGAAAGAATGAACGAATGAATGAATGAATGAATCCTAGTGCCATTACGATTATGGGATGTATTCATCAAAACGTAGAGGCTTAAAACAATACGCATTTACCATCTCACTGTTTCTGTGGTTCAGGAATCCAGGCATGGCTTGACTGGGTCCTAGTTGCAGGGTCTCTCACTCGAAAGGCCTTGTTGATAAATCAGCATTGGCTCAGCCCTTCATACCCTGCCTATAAGTTCTTCAAGGCCTGAGGACATGCAGGCCACACCCAGCCCAGCCTCTTCCAGAGACCAGCATGAGCCTCTCACGGAGGAGGCATCCGCGCATGGGGCAGGCATCCACACAGGGAGCAGGCATCCTCAATTGTGCTGAGCCCCAGGCCCCAGGGTGCAGGCTGCCACTGGGGCCTCTAGAGTATACGCTCCACCTTTGAGGGATGGTCAGAGGGCGTTGGGAAGGCCCCTTCCTCCCCCAGGATACTCTCTGACTGGTCAAGAGACCCTAAGTACGACCAGATAGTGAGTTGTTTCTTGGGAGCAAGACTCAGTCTTGAAGCTAGTTGGCTCACATGGTATTTTAGCAGATGTTCAGAATCACCCACCCACCTGGGCTCTACCGCCTAGACCCAGGAGCCCAGGCCAGCTACAGAAACCCTGTCCCTGACCGTGGCTCAGGGCCAGGACTAGGGCAGACAAAGTGGGGAGTCTCTCCAGGAAGCCATAAGGACTAAGGGTTTGTGCTGACACCAGCACCATCTCCTCCTTTTTCAGCATTTCCAAGCCCTGATCCCCCAAATGACCCTACAGTTCCCTCCACCCACCTGCCCCACCTCCCCCACCCATGAAAGTTATCATGCCTCCCTAGTGCCTGCCATGAGCCCATGTGGAATTGGCTCTGAGCCAAGGCATCCAATGGGCACAGGGACCTCGTGCCCCTCCATACCCCTTTCCCGCCAGAGCCGAGTTCACAGACACAGGGCCCAGGCAGTTGCACGGGGCCCATGCTTTGTTTAATGCTCTGCTGTTGCTGCCTTGAAATTCTTAATGTATTCCTTACAAACAGTCTCCAGTTTGCAAGGGACCCTGCAAATTGTGTAGCTTGTCCTGCCTCCAGCCATCACTCCCTGGGATCCTTACTGCCTTTCTTTGAAGCCAGGAAAGCAGAGACTACAAGCCCTATTTGTAGATGAGAAAACTGAGGCCCAAGAAAGCCAGGACCATACCCTAGACTCTCCTTCAACCCTTAGCCACACTGTGGAGCACCAACCTCAAACCCCAGGCCTGAACCTGGGGAGGAATTGCTCACAGTAATCCCTCCTGTGTTTCCACAGGGGTGCAGGAGGGACACCGCTGTGTGCTCATGACCCCAGCTTCCTCCTGCAAGAGCCCTCTGCCATCTCTTTCTTCACTTTTGTTCTGGAAGTCAACTAGAGGCCAATGGGGTAGCAAATCTACTCCTGGGTTTGTAAAACATGAACACACACATGTACATACATGTATGCACACACTCACATATACACATACACACACATATACACACATAAACACACACACATATATACATACACATGCACACATTCACATACACACACATACACATATGCATGCATACATACATACACACACATACACATGCATACACACATACACACATGAACACACATACACACACACACATATATACACACACATACACACACTCACATACACATACATACACACATACATACACTCACACACACATATACACACATACATGCACACACTCACGTACACATACATACATACACATATATATGCACGCTCACATACACACACATATATATAACATGCTCACACTCACATAAACACACATATACATACGCACACCCACAGGTACACACATACATACACACACACATACACACACACAGGCACTGGTCCCTGTAACCAGATGATCCCCTTGGCCCAGCCTCCAAGTGCCTTCCCAGATGGGAGAGGTGTGCCCAACCCCCTCCCCAGCCTGAAGCCCAACTCCCACCAACAGCTGCTCCAACATCCCAAGGACTCTGCTCTCCCCGAGGAACATCTGCAACATTCTGCCAAAATTGCCGCTGGGGGACTCAGCACCTCCCTCCCCCACTTCCTGACTGAGATGGCGGGCGCAGCATTCCCTCGCCCCCCTGGAAGTCCCTCCTGCTCGAACCCCTCTCCCTGGAGGACAGCGCTTGGCTGCTTCGGAAACAGCGTGTTAGCAGCCGCAGCCCTTCCCTCTGGGGGCCCCTCTGTCCACACCCTCATCCCCTTTCCTCTCTTTCTTCCTTCACTCGTTCACTTCACTTGGCCCCTCACTCCACACATGGAGAAAGTGAGGTTCAGGGGAAGGGTTCATCTCAGTAGCTGCCTCTGAAGACTGACCTGCTGGGCAAATAAGACCGAGGACTTAGAGCGCCCTGGCCTGGCACCCAGCCGTGCTCAGCAGCTGTCACTTCCTCCCTGCGACTCCTCCTTCCTTCTTTGTTCCCATCTGTCCCTCTCCCACTCCCTCAATCTCCATCTTAGCTGCCCGTCCACCGTGACCCCCAGCTCTCCACCCGGCAGGGCTCCAGGGAGGCCTTCTCCCTAATCCCCACCCACCTCCTACCTTACGAGTGCCCCTCTCCGGAGCTCCCACCCCTAAACTGGGAACCCTAGGAGAGCCCCTTGGGGACCTGACCCTCCCAGCTCCACAGCTCAGGCCTGGTGGCCGGGCAGTGGGCAGTGGGCAGAGAGGTACTCAGTAGGGGAGCCCCTTCCCGGCCCCCAACCTCTGCTCCCCAGGCCCAGGCCACTGTCAGCCCCCAGGCTGTGTCACTTGGCAACGGTGCCTCCCGTATGAATAACAGCCCGTTAATTAGGATATTATAGGAAGTGGGGCCCGTGGCAGCTTCTTGCTAGAAATGCCAGCAGCAATTACTGAGCTTCACCGAGATGGACAGATCCTGTGTTATGCCCAGTGCCACCAGCTCCCACCATGGAGCTCGCCTCCAAATGAGATTTATTTCTCCCTGAAGAAAACAATTTGATCTCACTCTCTTTTCTCCCTTTTTTTAAACTCTCCTCTGATTATCAGAACTGAAAACACTTACTGGGACCCAGTTCATTGTTTTCAGATTCAATTGGGCCCAGGGAGGTGGGGGAGGCAGGGTAGCGTCCCATGGCTTGGCTGGGCTTCCATCACCTGACAGGGCTCTGCTCTGGGATCACTTTCAGTCACGATGATGATGAGGACACTGACCATAGCCGTGTGGCTCAAATGTGTACACATGTTTGTTCATTTGATTCTCACACAACCCTATGAAGTAAAGATACTAGCATTCCCATTCTAAAGATGAAGAAACTGAGGCCCAGAGAGGTTAGTCATTCTAAAAGCAGCTGGAGAGTAGGGAAGCCAGGATGAGAATCAAGGCTTATTCATGTTTTATTTATTTATTTTTTGAGAAGGAGTCTCGCTCTGTTGCCCAGACTGGAGTGCATTGGTGCGACCTCGGCTCACTGCAACCTCTGCCTCCTAGGTTCAAGCAATTCTCCTGCCTCAGCCTCCTTAGTAGCTGGGACTACAGGCACCCACCACCATGCCCAGCTAATTTTTGTATTTTTAGTAGAGACAGGGTTTCACCACATTGGCCAGGCTGGTCTCAAACTCCTGGCCTCGTGATCTGCCCACCTCATCCTTCCAAAGTCTGGGATTACAGGTAGGAGCCACTGCGCCTAACCTATTCGTCTATTTTTTAGAGACACAGGGGTCTGGCTGACTGTTGCCCAGACTGCTAGAGTGCAGTGGTGCAATGGCAGCTCACTGCAGCTTCAAACTAGGCTCAAACCACCCTCCCGCCTCAGCCTGCCGAGTCGCTGGGATGACAAGAGGTGTGCCTGACAGATTAGTCATCTATTATCACTGCGTCGGTTCCAAGGAGATCAGCACATTCCAAGGACATATAAGACCCTGGACCTCAGTTGCCTCATCTTTAAAACGGAAATAGTGACATCTTCCCTGCCGATGACACGGGGCTATCATGAGCATTTCCAGAAAAGAACAGAAAGGAAAACATTCTGAATGCAAACTTGAGGTCAGGCATTAAGTCACCAGGAAAGGTGACAAAAATATGACTTGGGGTAGAAGGAGGTAGAAAGAGGAGGCCAGAGACGCATCCCATGTCTCCTCCCCCAACGAACATGAGCTCTGCACCCAGGGACGGGTAAGGGAGGGGGATACTGGGGCAGGGCTAAGGCTATGGCCTCCCCCACCCCCACCCCACCCCACGACACCAAGACCTTCATCCCATGGGAACTTTTTCTGCCAGCCCAGGAGCAGACACCACCGTTTAGCAATGTGACTTCTTCCTTAGCTCGCTCCAGCAAGTATGTCCGTGCACCTGCCAGGCCCCCTTTCTGGGTCACACTTGCAGCTGCTTCCTGCACCCTGAGCTCCACCAGCCCAAGCCTCTCTCTGCTTCCTGCACACACTATTGTTGATCCCACCAGGTGCTGATTCAAGCCGTCCCCTCCACCTGGGATTCCCTCTCCATCAATCCGACTATGTATACTTCAAGGTTCCTGATTCAATGGCCACTTCCTTCCTACTAGGAAGAGACAAGATTGGGAGGGAGTGGGAGAGGAAGCGCTGGTCAGGAGCTAGCAATCCTGGTTTCTCACCACCGGTTGACCAGGGGGCCTAGAGCCAGCACTGATCCTCACTGGGCCTCAGTTTTCTCATCTGTAAATGGAAGCCCATGGAGCTGGTGATCTCTAAGCTCCTGCTACAAATTTGGTTTCTCTGTGCAACCTCAATTCCTAGACCTGATCTCAGAGATTGTAAACAGATTCTTAGAGAGCTAGAAATAAAGATTGTGCTCCTCTGTGTGGAGTGAGGTTGACCCTGATACCATCAAGGAAGCAGAGAGACAAGCGGTCATAGTGGGAAGTGCCTAGGTTCCAGTCCCAACTCTGCCTACAGCTTGCTGTGTGACCTCAGGCAAATCTCTCACCCTCTCTGTGTCTCAGTGTACCAGCTGTAACATGAAGGACCTCTACAACCCCTTCCCGCTCTAAAATTCTAAGATTCTGGGCTTCTAGCTCCTATCCATGCCCACCTGGGACAGAGGGGATGGGAGGTTAGGGGAAGTATAAAAATTTCGGGGGAGGAGTCCAGAATGTCCTTCCTATACTTCCCCCAAACCCTGACCCACCACATCCAAAGGGCAACATCAGCTAGTCCCAAACCTGGCTGCTAGGTTTGGGTAGCAGCTGCCTGGTCACAGACCTCCACACAGTGGCTGGTCCCCAGGCATCAGACAGTGCACGGACTCATTACCATCGTGGCTATGAAGCAACAGTGACATGGCTTTGAAATCTAAATGAAAGAAACACAACAGAGGCCCCCTTCCCTATGGCTCAACTTGGCACCAGGATTTATTGCTTTCATTTTAATAGGTTAATTACTTTGACAGGTAGTGTTTGAGAGGCTTCCTCCTCAGCACAGGGCAAGCATGGGGTGACAAGCCTTCCCCAGGCAACCTCTGGGTGAGTGCAGTGGCAGGTGGAGCCAGGCTGGCCTTAATTACCTGAGGGGGGTGGGGGGGGTTGGGGGTTGCACTAATATCTCAGTGATGCTCCTCTCGGAGCAGAGTGCTTTGTTGGGGCTGTGAAAATACGGATCTTCGCGTGGGCAGCCAGACTGGATTTATAGCAGACAACTGAACTCTGCGCCTGCTACCATTAGCATTTCCCACCTTGTTCTTTACAGGTGGAGCGGATCTCCCCTGATGGACTGGCAGCTCCTGGAGGACAGGGCTGTGCTGATTGCTGGCTGGGACCCACTCCTACTCATTCATTCAACTGATATGTATGGAGCACCCACCATAAGTCAGGCACTGTTCTAAGTGCTGAGGATGTAGCCGTGGACAAAACAAAAATCCCCGCCCGCCTGGAGCTTACATTCTAGCAGGAGGAGAGAGCAATCAGCAAAAGGAAGAGGTTGCTAATTGCATTCGTTTTCTCTTGCTACGTAAGAAATTATCACATACTTTGCAGCCTCAGATAAGGCCCACTAATCATCTCATCGTCTCCATGCGCCAGGAGTCCACACATAGCTTCGCAGGGCCCTCTGCTAGAACCTCGTGTGGCTGAAGTCAAGGTGTTGGCCGGGCTGCATTGCTCTCTGGAGTTCAGGGTTCTCTTTCAAGTTCAAGTGGTTGCTGGCAGATCCAAGTTCCTCACTGGCTGTTGGCGGGGGCTGCTCTTAACTGCTAGAGGTTGCTCTTGGGTCCTTGCCAGGCAACTCCAACTCCATCTCTCTCACCAGATGCCCAGTCCCTTTTGAGAGCTTATCTAATTGGGCTAGGCTCCTGGAGGATAGCCTTCCTTTTTATAAAGTCAACTAATGATTTGGGACCTTAATTATATCAGCCAAATCCCTTCACAGCAGCATCTAGATGCATGATTGTGTTGCTGAGAGAAGGTGCATGTACCCCAGGGGGCTGGGGTCTATGGGCATCTGGAACTCTGCCTATCATGGTATGTCATATGTTAGGAGGTGCAAAGCCATCCAGAGAGAAACCAAGCAGGAAAGGGGTCACAGAGTGGTGGGAGGGGTTGCAATTTTAGTATGTGCTCAGGAAAGTCACCATGAGAAGCAGCATTTGGTCAAGAGCTCAAATGGTGAGAGAGTTGGCCCTGGGGAGTGGTCACCCCCCGAGGGAAGAGCAAGTGCAAAGACCCCGAGGCAATGCGTTGGAAAAGCAAGGATCAGCGAGCCAGGGGTTGGGCCACAGGGGACGAGGCCAGATGGTACAGGGCCTGCTAGGCCATGGCGAGGACCCTGGCTTTTCAAAAAAGGCTTTTCAGAAATTTTTTAAATTTCTGTATTATACTTTAAGTTCTGGGGTACATGTGCATATCGTGCAGGTTTGTTACATAGGTATACACGTGTCATGGTGGTGTTTTGCTTTATCCATCACCCTGTCATCCACATTAGGTATTTCTCCTAATACTATCCCTCCCCAATTCCCCCACCCCCTGCTGTTCCTCCCCTAGCCCCCCATCCCCCAGGCCCAGAGTGTGATGTTCCCCTCCCTGTGTCTGTGTGTTCTCATTATTCAACACCCACTTATGAGTAAGAACATGCAGTGTTTCGTTTTCTGTTCTTGTGTCAGTTTGCTGAGAATGATGGTTTCCAGTTTCACCCATGTCCCTGCAAAGGACATGAACTCATCTTTTTTTATGGCTGCATAGGATTCCATGGCGTATATGTGCCACATTTTCTTTATCCAGTCTATCATTGATGGGCATTTGGGTTGGTTCCAAGTCTTTGCTATTGTGAACATTTTTAAAAGGTCCCTTGGGCTGTGGCATTGAGAATAAACTGCAGGGGGCAAGGGCAGAGCAGAGAGACCAGTTAGAAGGCCCCTGACGTCACCAAGGGGAAGAGAGATGGGGCCTTGCACCGGGGCGGTAGCCGTGGAGGTGGTGAGAGTCGGTCAGATCCTGGATGTGTTTTGAAGGTAGAGCCGACAGGCTTCCTGGCTTAGCAGTATACTGGAGGGAAGAGAGAGGAGCCGAAACTCATCCCGCCCCAGGCTCTGTGCACAGCGTCAGCCCCCAGACACCCTCGACAGGCATCTCTGGACAGCTGTATGAAAAGGAATAAGTGTCTTCTAGATTGTCTTTTTACATTAGAAGACATGAGGCCTCCTAGGGCAAAACATTGATCCAACCTTTCAACAATACCCCAGTGTCCTAATTAAATTCTCCTCTTTGCAGGCTCCAAGTCAGTGCCTCACTCCACAGACCCGTCAGTGGGATCTTCAGGCTTCCCAGCCCAGCCTGCTTGGCATCCCCCACTCCATTCACACTGCTGCAGGAATGGCCACCCCAAAACACAAGTTACCATACGTCACTCTCTTCCTCAAAAGCAATTTCCATAGATCATCACTTCTGCAAGATGTGATCATATGGCCTCGATTTTAAGTCATCATCAATTGCAAGAGGGCCATTGGATTAAACAACCAGCTTTCAGGGAGTTTAAAGAGATCGAGACCGTCCTGGTCAACAAGGTGAAACCCCGTCTCTACTAAAAATACAAAAATTAGCTGGGCATGGTGGCGTGCGCCTCTAGTCCCAGCTACTCGGGAGGCTGAGGCAGGAGAATTACTTGAACCCAGGAGGCGGAGGTTACCGTGAGCCAAGATCATGCCATTGCACTCCAGCCTGGGTAACAAGAGCGAAACTCT
>NW_016107373.1:2067139-2223298 GCF_001604975.1 Cebus imitator | reverse complement strand
GACTACCCTATTTCATAAATATGGAAATATCCATCTTACAGTTGTGGCTGTTGTGTGGCGGAGAAAGGTGGTTTTGTGGTCAGTAGCATTTGGTAAGTGCTTAGTTAACCTGAGTCCACCAGTGCAGGACTTGTCAGAACCTTGGGATGATCACATGCACTCTGCCTCCATTAGAGGACTTTACAGGACCTGCCTGTTTTCAAGTTTGTTTAACCCCTAATCCACTTGATATTTTCCTTTGGCAGAGTGGCTCACGGGACTGGTGTTCCCAAGACTACACTTTGAAAATTGTTGGCTTACAGACTGAATATCAAACATCTCAGACAGACTTCTAGGCCCCTATGGCCTAGCTCTCACCCACATTTCCTAATCAAGCCTCTGTTCTAGGGTTCTTATGCTTCCTCTCCTGCACACTGTCTGTTCAGGCCCTGAATTTCTGTTCCTGATATAATTTCATGCAGGATTGCCCAAACCAACCTAACCCTCACCTATTCTTCACTCCTTCCATCAAAAAAATACTGGCCAGGTGCAGTGACTCACACCGTAATCCCAGCACTTTGGGAGGCTGAGGCGGAAGGATCACTGGAGAGACCAGCCTGGCCAACATGGTAAAACCCCATCTCTATTAAAACTGTAAAAACTAGCTGGGTGTGACGTTGCGTACCTGTAGTCCCAGCTACTAGGGAGGCTGAGGGGGAAGGATCGCTTGAGCCCAAGAGGAGGAAGTTGCAGTGAGCCAACATTGTGCCACTGCATTCCAAGTGAGACTCTGTCTCAGAAACAAAAAACAAAAACCTATTGAGCCTCTATAATGTGCCAGGAATTCTTCCAGGCATAAGTGGTAGAGAGGTGAACAAGACCAGCCTGGCTCAGACCTCAGAGACCATACACTCCAGTGGAAGGGGCAACATTCACACACACGCAAGAGGATGCACAGGACTGGGAATTCTTACAGGTGCCGTGAGGAATAAAAGTGGGGGGTGGGGTGAGGAGTAACTGCATTTGGAACAGGCCTCTTTGAGATGGAATCTAGAGGATGAGCAGGAACCCACCTGGTGGAGGATGAGGACACAGGTAAGAGTGTGTGAGAAGACTCTGTGCTGGACAACATCTGGCATATTTGGAAAACTAAGAGGAAAGCAGCACAGTGGATTGCAGGGAATGAGACAGAAAGAGGAGAGGCTCAGGTTGTGCTGGGACTCATGGACCATTTTTCAAATTGGGGGGTTTTATGTTTATGGCAATGGACGGGCACTAAAGGGCTTTACACACACAGTCTATGGTGTGTAGGACATTTGGGAAGGGTGGGAGAGAGTCTAAGAACTACATCATTCTTTTGAAACCCAACTCAAGTTTATTGACAGGTGGAGCTGAAAGCTCAGGGATAGGGAAAGGATTCAGGTAAGGCTTGATCAAGGTTCAAATAACGCTGCCATGACCCCATTTATTTCCCTCCATCTCTTGTCCCTCTTTACTCTTGGGGCTCCATTTCCTCCCCAACCTCAAGATGGTACTGCATGAGGGCAAGTGGCTGCCATAGCTCCCATCTCACATCCACTCCCGTCCAGACACAGCCAGGAAAAAGCTGTGCTGCCTCCCTGATTACATAATCAAGTCCTGGAATCGAGTCTCATTGGCGCTGATTGGTCTGAGTTCAGTCGTGTGCCCATCCCTGAGCCAATCACTGTAGCCAGAGGAATGAAAGAAATCATTGGCCTGGCCTGGATCATAGGCCTCACCTTTGGAGCCAAGATGGAGGCAGCTTCCTTGGAACCACATGACTTGAAGTGGGAAGACGTGCAGCCTCCAGAGGACAACGTGGGGCAATGATGGGAAACACAGTGATAGGAGGCTGGGATCTACTAGAGAAGATACTGCAGCATCCAGGCAAGAGGTGATGGTGGCTTGGGCCAGGGCATGACCGTGGACATGAAGAGAAGGGATCAGACTTGACATATGTTTTGGTGGTAAGATCAACAGGACTTGGTGACAGGTGGAGGTCAATGATGAGTCTCTCCGGCTTCTAGCTTGATAATCCTGAGACAATGGCAGAGACACTTAGTTAAGATAAAGAAGATGGAAGGTGAAGCACGTCTGCAGCTTCAAAAGGAGATCAGTTAAAAAACCTTTTCATCCTTCAAGGCCTTGCTCATATGCCCTGTCCTCCAGGATGCCCTCCAGGATTCTCCCCTTGCGAAATTCCTTCCCCTTTCCTCTACGCCGCCACCCTTGCAACCTGCTTTACATACTGCTTGTACCCAACAGCATCATTCATTGTTCCCATCCAGGGACAAGGACAGTGTTATTCATCTCAACCCTCTCTGCAGGCCTGCCACATAGTAGGTGTTCAGTGGATAATCGCTGAATTAAATGGAAATAAACTCTTGAAAGGGAGGGGACCCTCCCAAATCATTGCAGGGGTGTGATGGGCATCTGCAAGCAGCTGCAGGTCTGTCGGGAGTATCTGGCTGTGTGGACTTGAATTTCTCAGAAACCCCTTCCCGATTCCCTGTGTGGCCCAAAACAGGTTAGCCAGGTGTCTGGTTTCTCCCCATCAGAAAGGGAGGCCACAGCTTCCCAGAGAGCCTTGTGTTCCCATGGAAAGCCCTGCCTAGCCCCTCTGCAGCGTGCTTTACTGGCTGCTGTGCTTTATCTGGCTGAGCAGTTGTTTAAAGGAAGACATCGCAGCCTGCAGTAAAATCTCTATTGTATTTCTAAACTATAAAGCAGTGATAGAATTTGCTGGGCCTCTAATGTCTCCAGGGGTAGAAATCACTAAACCTTCCAATAAAACGCCGACACCCTAATTAAAGCCTCCAAGGCTAAAGTATCCCCGCTCCAGCCTCCCTCCTCTGAGCAGCCCTTTACTTGGTGAGAACTGGGAGATGGCCACATTCAGCTCCAGACCCCAAGGACCCCTGAGAACAGAAGACTTGGAGAGGATCACGCTGAACCCCATTTGATCTCCACGTAGAGCCTACAGGAGCCCTCTGGGGGCCCTTTTTGGCCTTCCTACCTCTTGGCCCACCTCCAGGGGTGTTGAGGCCTATTCTTGTGGTTTGGTTTGACTTTTCCACCACTCATCTTGTCCTAGAGTTTAGAAAGGAAGGGCTGATTTGGGGTAAAGTAGAAAAGTTCGGGAAGAATCCAGCCACGGTGGGAGGGACCCTCAGCTCTTCCCCTTCAAAGGATGGCGAACATCAGAATGAGCTTCAAGTGAGATTTTTCAGAAACTGCAAATGTCAGAGTGAAAATAGAAGCGTTGCCAGTCTCACCTCCTGCCTCCGCTCAGTGGAGCCTGTGCTCATGCGCAGATGGGTGACGGCAGGGAGGGGGAAGAGGTTGGTCCCTGGTAGTAGCTGGGCTCCCTTCAAGATGCCCCAGCAGGGACACAAGGATGGGGCTGGGCTGGGCAGGGGGAAGAGTGAGGCAGTGGCTGGAGCTCCAGGCAGGATGTCAGCCTCGACTCAAGCGAAGCCCTGAGTGCTGGCCACAGGCCCGTGTTCTCCACCTTGTCCAGGCTAGCAGATTTGGACAACCCAACAGAAAACTGTAATAGGGTGTGATTAAGGGAAGGGGAGCTGGAATGGGCAGAAAGCTTGGCTCAGCGGCATAAGAAACATAAAATATCTTAAGAGATTTTATTCAACATTAAGTACAAAATAAGTCAACAGGATTATGCAGCTACTGAAAAGCCAATGTGACCTTAGGTTGCATTAACAGAAATAGAGGGTTCTAGAGAGGGAGGGAGGGAGGGAATTGTTTCCTCTTGCTCCTATCAGAATAAACCCTGCAGACTGTATTGAGATCTAACCTCTGTCACTTGCCACTTTCTCTATCACCAAAGAGAGATTGGGCCTCCCCAACCTGTCAGCCAGTCAAATGCTGGCACATGAAGATGTGCGCTCACACTCATGGGTCCTAAAGAATGTTCAACTGTCCCTTATCTTTTTCTCCCTCTCCACTTCTTCTTGGGGGCTCTCCTGCAGTTTGTCAGTTACTCAGCCACCGCTGGTTCCACTGCTGGCTGTGGGAGACAGAAGCTCCATGTTCTGGGGAGGAGGGGAAGGGGGGGTGGAAGGTTTCCTGGTGCGACCTGGCCTCAGGAAGAAACACCCGTCTAAAGCCGGTGGGTCTTACTCCCAGGTCAGCCTCCTGCTAGTCTTCCTGGCTGTCTTCTTACTGAACAATTATTTGCCTCCTTTTCTGCCTTTAGCTGTTTTGTTCTAGCTTCAGGATGTTCCAGCCCCCAGGAAGGGGAGGGAAGTCAGGAGAAGACCAAACCCACCCCAGCTTGGAGCTCTTCAGACAAGGGCGCCTGGTGGGCAAGGGGTATGAACCCTGTCCAGTGGAGAAGATGGAAGGGCTGAGGCTTCTCTGCCCAGAGACCAACTGGCAAATGGGGAGGGACGCGTGCGACGGGCAACTGCGGGCAGCGGCAGGTCTGTCGGGAGTATCTGGCTGTGTGGACTCAACCTGACTCCGCGGGGTGGGGAGACAAGAGGAGGATTGTGGTCAGCAGAAGGAAGAGTTTTCAAAGAATCTGAGTTACTCCAAGAAGGGGCTCCCCAGGAAATACCCCATCATGGAAGGTGTTCAAGGGACAGGGTGGCTGGTCTTTGGTGGGATCAAAAGTGAGGAGAAGGGATGCTGAACTTGACTTTGTCTGACTTCCAACAGATTCATTAAGCTGTTCACTCACAGTGAGACCTGGGGCAAGTTGTCCTGCCTGTCCCTGCCCATTTTCCAAGCAGCCCCATGAGGGGCCACTTCCACCTCCAAGATTGTGGACCATCCTGGCCCAGAGTCAGCCCTGATGGCCCTCCCTGGAGTATTTAGTGGGGTCTGCTCTGGAGGCTTGGAGCTTAGCCCAGGGACCCAAGCAGGCAGGTATGAGTGTATGTGTGTATGTGAATGCACATAGGTGCATGGGTACCTGTATGTGTGGGTGTGTGTATACATGCAAGGGTGTGTGTGTGTGTGTGTGAATGCACATAGGCGCATGGGCGCATGTATGCATGGGTATGAGTGTGCATGTCTACCTGTGTGAATACACATAGGTGCATGGGTGCGTGTATACATGGATGTGTGCATGCATGCAGAGGTGCTTGTGTATGTGTGTGTGAATGCACATAGGTGCGTGGGTGCATGGATGCATGGGTATGTGTGTGCATGTATGTGTGCAGGCATATGTGTTTGAATGCACATAGGTGCATGGGTGCCTGTGTGTGTGGGTGGGTGTGTGCATGCAGGGGTGCGTGTGTGTGTAAATGCACATAGGCGTCTGAGTGCATGTATTCATGGGTGTGTGTGTGTGCATGTGTGGGTGCCTGCATGTATGCACAGGGGCATTGAGGGAGATAAAGGCTCAAACTCAGACTACCTGAGTGTGGCACAGCTGTGCGATTTGACACAGGTCAATTTACCTCTCTGTGCCTCAAAAGCCACCTGCAAAATGGGTATACCAATAACACCTACCCCATACCAGTATCTGAGGCTGAGTGAAGGGATGCTTGGAAAGTGCTGGGGACAGTGCCTGGCATCTGGGAGGTACTTGATCAACGTGAGCTACCATTATAGTTATAGCAATGTCCAGTCTGCCTCCCTCTAAGATTTCACTCCTCACCTGCTGCTCCCTGGATCACTGGAAGAACCCTGGGAGCCAGGCTGAGGTCCTACTTGACCAAGGAGTCTCAGGGACATGGAGTCACTCAGCTGGGGAAGGTCTTGCCATTTGCAGAGCCACATGTCACTTGAGAGAGCCACAGGGACAGGAAGCAAACTAGTTCCTTCCATGCTGAGCTGGGCATCTCAGGTGGGTGGGCCATCTCAAGGGAGTCTGCCAGGGACTGTGGGGCTACTGGGAGGAAGAATAGCTCATAGTACAATAGGGGGCAGGAAGTGTGAGCACAGGGGCTCTCCATCGGTTTCTGGGACGCCCACGTCACCCAGAGGCTCTGCTGACTTTAGCCAAACCAGGATCTTGGGAACCACATCTGCCTCGGTGTCCTTCTAACTCACTTCAACTGGCCCCAGCCTCTGGTCAAATGGAACTGCCTGTTGCCTTTTCCACACGCTCCACCGTGTCCTTCTTCTGGGACTTTGCTGAAGCTCTCCCCTTTGCCTGAAATGCCAGATCTTACACATGCTGCTAGCCCAACCACACTGACATCGGGCAGGCCACTTAACCTAAAGATAGCATCTTAAGGTGTTATCTCTGGGCCTCTCTCTCCTCATCTGTAACATGGGAGAGTTGGACTTGCTGATCTCTAGGCTCCCTTCCAAGGCCTAATTTAAATCCCGCCCCCCCCCACCCACAGATAAAAATAGTCACCCTGTCCTCTAAAACCCCAAACTTTCTTGAGGGTGGGTGGTTCCTGGTTGGATTCATTTCTGTTTCCCTCTCGTGGTGATGGATGACCAGGTAGACAGAATGAAATGAGCAGCCCTTAGAAGGCATTTGTGTTTTCTTTCTTTCTTTCATTCATTCTTTCTTTCTTTCCTTTTTTTTTTTTCTTTTTTTGAGATGGAGTTTAGTTCTGTTGCCCAGGCTGGAGTGCAATGGCACAATCTTGGCTCACTGCAACCTCCGCCTCCTTGGTTCAAGTGATTCTCCTGCCTCAGCCTCCCTATTAGCTGGGACTACAGGTGCCTGCCGCTGCACCCAGCTAATTTTTGTATTTTTAGTAGAGACGGGGTTTCACTATGTTGGCCAGGCTGGTCTCAAACTCCTGATCTCAGGTGACCTACCTGCCTTGGCCTCCCAAAGTGCTGGGATTACAGGCGAGAGCCACTGGGCCCAGTCAGCATTTCCCCTGGTCAAAGAATGAAGTGCTGATGGCTGAACTACAGCATCCTTGGGTAGAGGGTGAATACTGGGACAGGGAAGATAGAGAGATTTCAAAGTCAAACAACCACCTAGACAGGGTCCTCCTCAGCTCTAGCCCATTTCCTAGGGGCCCTGGGGACACCCTCCCCAAGGCTACCTCTCCTCTGCCCCCACCCCAGCTCAGCACCCTCCCAGGCCACATCACTCTCCAGCTAAGCTCCTCTGACCTGACACCACTTGCAATGCCCCTGCAAATGAGGCAGTTGAGTACCCTGTACAGCCACACAGTGCAGGACTTCCAGTGCCCATCCCAGGACTCCCTCGACAGCCATCATCACCCCCCAGGCCCTCCAGGCCAGTGTGACTCTGGCATCACCAACCATCTGTTGATTTGGCAGTAAGAGTGTCCAAGCCAGACGAGGGTTAAATCAACCCTCCCCTCACCTCCGACCTTCATCAAAATCCCCCACCTTTCCCAGCACCCCCTGGGATTTTAATCTGGGGCCCCAGAAGGAGAGGTTTGCTGAGACTTTGCTGTTTCAATTCTCCCCTACCCTGCATCTGCAGCACGCCTTCCCCAAGCAAAGCCACTAAATCACTTTTATAGGATTTGAGGTTCTTTCTACCCAGCAAGTTTCCTGCCAATACGAAATGTCTTCCAGGATCTAGGGAAGACAGGTTGGCTGGAACGGCTGTTCATTAGAAGAAGATTAATGGGGCCATTGATCCAATTAATGTGTTATTGACCCTTCCCTTAATATAACCAGCCAAACAGCTCAACCTCAGGCTCAAGGCAGTTTACTCAGGCTCAAGGCAGGTCCCATTTGTGGGGGGAGGAGGGTCAGTCAGCTCCACCCCAACCATAGCTCCTGAGGGTAACGGAGAAGCCTCTCTCCCATCAAGGAGGGGTGAGAGCCCTCACCTCCAATCCTATAGGCAAGGAGTATGCCAGCTCGCATGGAGTGAGAGCTTTCTATGTGCCAGGCGCTATGCCAAACACTCTGTGGGCACAATTTCAATAATCACATTAGTCCCATTTTACAGAGAGGAAAACTAAAGTTTAGAAAAGTTACCCTGCACAAGATAACGCAAGAGGTTATAAATCCAGTACTCAAACCCAACAACTAATAATAACAACAGTAAACACGAACGTCATGCCTACTAACCGCCTTGCATTGCTCTAGATCACAGTTAAGTGATGGAAATAGAAACAAGACACAAACGCACTGTAACCTGAAATTTTCCAGTAGCCACATTAAAGAAAATAAAAAGAAGCAGGTGAAGTTCATCTTAATATTTTATTTAACCAAATATGTCCAAAATATTATTATTTCAACATGTTACCCATATAAAAATTATTAGAGAGATACATTACTGTTTTTCTCATCCTAAGCTTTCAAAAGCTGGTGAGTATTTTAGTCTCATGGTCCAACTCAGTTTGGATAAGCCACAGTTCAAGTGCCCAAGAGCCAGAGGGACCAAGTGGTTGCCCTATTCAACTGTGCAGGTCTAGATGCTTTGTATATTTTCATTCATTTCTTCTTGGTTATTTCTACAAGGTGGCTGTTTTTGCCATCATCCCCCTTTAACAGATGAAATACCTGAGAATCAGAGAGGTGAGGGGACAGGCGTAAGGTCACCCAGCAGGTAAGTGGCAGGACTGGGATTTGAACCCTGGCAGGCAGGCTGTAGAGCCCGTGACCTCACCCCCAGTGCTGCACTACCTGATCCTACCATGCAGGCGAGGCAGCTGCCCTCACACTGGAACCTGCAAGGCCCCAGGAGGGTTTCCAGCTCCCAAAACCTCTCTCTGCTCTAGAACGCATGGCCCTGACAGGTCTTTAAGACACAAGGGCAAAAGTTGATGTCCCCAAAAAGCCCCAGAGACAGTCCCCAGGGTGAGCTGTATCTCCCTCAGGGGAATTAGGACAATAACTGCCACCACGTACTGGGGGCTTATGATGTGCCAAGCCAGTGCCAGGCTTTGCACATTTGTTATTTCATGGACTCTCCATGACAATCGTGTGAGGGGTTGGTTTTCCCTGTCATAACCCAAGGATACTGAGCCTCAGAAAGGTTAAGTAACTTGTCCAAAGTCACACAGCCAGTCAGTGGCAGGGCTGGGAGTAGAACCCATGGCTGCGAGACTCTAAAGTCCAGACTCTGTCCTTTAATAGCTAAGCAGACCCCAACACTGATTCAAGATCATTGCCTCGCAGAACCCAGCCCCGCTGTCCAAGGCTATGACCTTGTCCAAGGCTATGACCCCAGCTTTTCACCTGGACAGTGATTTGGTGCAATTTCCAGCACCTCCTGCAGACACCTTGCTCATCTCCCTCACCTTCTGCACTGTCCCTGGTCCCACCCATGGCTGACAGTGAGTTCTCATCATCTGTCCCATCTCTGCCTGCATGGCCCTTGCCTCTCTCCCTCCATGTCTCTGTTCCCCAATACCTGAGATGTTTCACTTTGTCCACTACCTAAAGTCCCACTACTAACCCCTTGGGTTACGAATTCCCCTTTCTTACATAAAGCAAAACAAATACTCCTGAAAGAAGCTATAAATCAAGGACTCCTCTGTGAGAATTCCTTTGACCAAACTCTGCCCCTCCCAGAGGCCCACTTGTAGGAACTGGAAGTTTAATATAAAAGGAAATAAGGAATTAATCAGAGATGAATGGGCCCAGAGAGATCATCCAATCCATCCTCCTCATTTTACATACAGGGAAACTGAGACACAGAGGAGTGGGTGACCCCAGACATACACTCGCGACTGTGGCTCCTTCCGCAGTGCCCCTTGCCCTGCTAGGGCTGGTGAAATGTTCATTAGCAAAAGGGGTCCACCTGTCCTACGCCCAGAACCTTGCTCTAGGGAGAAGCCCCAGGGCTCAAGCGTCTTGGCAAAGAACATGCCCTCAGCTTCAGCAGGTGAGCAAGAAGGAGAAGTGTGGAGCCCTCCGAGGGCAAAGTCAAAACCAGGAAGGCAGCTGACTCTGTCCTATTTCCCATCCAGGTCTGAAGGGCTCCCCTAGCCAGACTCACCCCTCACCCCATGATGCTGCAGAGGGTGTAGATGTAGCACCCACAGAAAAGCAGCAGCCTTTACCTCCCAGCAAGCCTGAGATGCGGGGGTGATGGCCACCCCTGTTTTAGAGATGAGGTGACTGAGACTTAGAAAGATGAATGGCCTGGCAAAGGCCACACAGCTGGGGTGTTCCTAAACCCAGAGCCTGGGTTCCTGCCACTGTCCCAGATGACTGAGGACTCCCAGCCCAGTGCTCCCTCTACAGCTCCATGCTGCTCTGCAAAGCCTGACTTCCTACTCTATCTCTGACGTCAACTCTTTTATTGATACCAGCAGCCGCCTCGGCCCCCGCTGAGCTGAGCCGGGCAGCACAGCCAGCCCACTCCACATAATTTGGTGCCAATTAGGAATGAGTGGGAACCATCAGTGCACTCAATTCCAAGCCTAGAAACAGGCTCTGCAAAGCCAAGCTTTAACTAGCTGGGATGGCTCCCCCGAAACTGCCCCAGCCACCCCTTTTCCCTACCATGGAATCCCTTGCCACTGACAGGAGCCCTCCACCACCCACGTGCAGAGTCCTTCCTGAGGATCCAGGAGATCCTGGTGGGAATGAGTCACTGCCCCTGCCCTGGAGGGGCCCCTGGGAAGAGGCTTGGCAATGGAGCTCTGAGGTAGCTGCCAAAGCCCTTGTGCCCAAAGCCTCAGTTTCCCCACTGGTAGAATGGAGATAAGAATGAACACTTTGTAGGTTTGTGCAGAGAGTCCTTTCTTCACTGGATCCACCAACTCTTTTGACCCCCTGCTCAGTGCCAGCCATGACTCGATACTAGGGACACAGAAAAACCATGTCCTGCCCTCACAAAGTGCTCACTCGGATGGGAGAGATGTGTAACAGACAATAAAGCCATATATTTAAAAATAGCATTTTAGATCCTATGAAAATGGGCAGTGTAATACACTAGAGAGGGACTAGAGGGCTGGACGGTAAATGGTAGTTATTACGTTCATTCCTGTTATATTATTTGCTCATCTGGGGCTTGAACACTGAGTGGGAGTTCATTAGGCAGACAAGCTTGAAGGAAGCAAATTCCAGATGGAGGACAAGGCACAAGCAAAGAAGGGGAGGCTGCATGGGGCCGGATGCGTTTCTGCAACTGGTGCTTCAGAGGGGTGGTTCAGACATGCAGGAGCCCCACGAGGCTAGTGAGGTGGGGGTTCCAGCCACGAAGGGCTCTGGACATGATCCTCAGGAACTGAACCTTCTCTTTGGGGCCTCAGGAGCCATGAAAGGGATTTCCATTGGGAGTGAAATGCCACACTGCCACTTCTGTGTGTCCGTTCTGGTGGCTGCATGGTGCACAGGAGTGGGAGGGAGACTGACAACAGGCAGACCCATAGGGATGCCGAGCCCCTGACCAGGGCGGTGTGGGCAGGGGGAGAGGGAGACAGTAGCAAGAGGTGTTCTGGAGGCAGATGAGACAGGGCTTGCTGACTGATAGGATGTGGGAGGCGAGTGACAGCTTGGGGACTATGAATAACAGTGTCTTCTGGCACAGTGCAGGGTGCAGCCCCCCCCAACACAGGCAACCCAGTCCCCTCATGGGAAGTGGATTTCGTTGCCACCAGGACACACCTGCTCCCCCATGGTGCAAGGCAGCTGCACCAAAGCAAGTCTCCAGCCAGCCGCAGCTGCCCAGACTCCAAGCTCTGTGCACACCACCCCCTCTGCCAAGAGTGCCCTTTCGGGACTGGCCACAGTTCACATAGTGACTCCCCTGGGAAACCTTCCCCGACTCCCTCGTGGAATTAGTCACTCCCTTCCCTTGCTTGCGCCAGGTTGTAATTCGCAAATGTGTTAGTCTTTCACCCACAATGGGATCCTTGTCCCTTTCTTGGCTTGTCTCCCAAATAGTTAACAAACTGCCCAAGGTCAGGAGTCCCCATCCCTTGTTATCCTGGTGCCTGGTGACTGGTGCCATGCCTGGCACTTAGAGGGCACTCGGTGGGCACTCAGTGCATGTTTGCTGAATGCATGGGTGAAGGAGCGTGAGTCTGCTCACCAATACATGGACTCCAAGAGAAGATGATGTGTCCATCTGGGCTCTGCTGGGTTTGGGAATCCTGAGACTTATGCATGCGGATGCACCAGGGAGCTGGGCATAAGGATCAAAGCTCAGGGAGGTGATCTGCCAGGTGGTCTGGCCCTCCCTGCCCCTGCCCGGCTCACCTCTATCCCAGCTCTGGAGGTCTCCTTGTCAGCGTTGGCCCATGGGCTGCTCTGAACAAGAGCAGGAGAGCTCTGGAATTTGACACTGTCCGTTTCTCTCCTTGGAGAAGCTCTTGGTTGGGGGGGGGGCGGCATTTGGGATTCTATTTTCATAAGTAAATGAGGTTTGGGGTTAATTACACCGCCATTTGCATATGGAGGGACCTGTAGCGAATCCTTCCTTCCTCCCTGTTCATCCTCCCCAGAAAAATGAGAGTGGATCCCTTATCGGCAGCCCACCCTCCACCACTCCTGGGGGAAAAAAAATAACACTTTCCCTTTACATTGGAAATACTTAAAAGTCCCGAGAATAGATTTATAGGAATATTTTAACCTTTCCTTTGATCCTTGAAATGTCATTGTTCTGTAGGCTGAATCGCCAAATGTGACCTTTTCCAGTAACCACAGGGCGGGGAGCCCCTGCTGGCTCTTTGAAAGGAGCTTCCTCCGTCCTCCCTGCAGCTTCCGTGGCAGCACCCCACCCCCACCCCTGAAGCTCCCAGTCAGTGGAAGCATTGGTGAGGGGAGCAGCAAGCTGGGGCTAGCCGGGGAGGGTCGAGCAGCTCCTACCTTACTTACCAAATAAGGATGTGCTAAATGTCGTCCAACCCTAGTTAACTGGCTCTGTGGCCTGGGGTTAGGCACTTCCTCTCTTTGGGCCTGAGTTGTCTGTAAAATGGGGAAAACTGTGGCACCCTACTTCAAAGAGCTGTTGCAAGGACTAAATGAGACAATACCTGTTGTATCCATCAGTGATTGCTAAACGAAACTGAAAAGCAAATGACCCCCGAAATCAGTGCCTGACAACACGTCCCCATTCTCAAACTCACAGGTCTGCAGGATGACTTAAGGTTCGGTGATCCAGCCCGGGTTCAGCTGGGTGGCCCTGCTTCAGGCTGCACGCGGGTTGAACGCAGACCTACTCTGTGTGTTCATGCAGGGGCCTGCTCTTCTATGGTGGAGCCACTGGAGTGCAAGGGATAGGCAAGAACACGCGCCCCTCTTCTGGACTCAGCTGGGAATTGGACCATTACTTCCACCCACCTCCTATTGGCCACACCAAGTCACGTGACCAAGCCCAACGTAATAAGGTAGGGAAAAGGCACTGCCTCCAAGGAGAGAGGAGTATTTGCTAAACATAATCCAATCTATCACAGCATGTAAAGCCCCTGGCACTATGCCTGGCAAGTGATAGAAACACAGAATATTAATTCCCTTTCATACCACATTCCATCATTACTATATTCCACAGCTCAGATTAATTACTTATAATTCATTATAATAGCATGAACCCTTTTGGCTAAGAATACATACCTTATTGTCCAGAATACATGGGCAGTGATGTATTACACATGAGTGAATTCTCCAGATAACGGAAACTTAAACACCTTTAAGCTTTTTTATTTTAATTATTTTGATGGAAATGTTTCTAGAGGATGTTTCCCATCTTCCCACCTTCTTAAGCAGAGACTATCAAATGCTATTTAATCCATAATATTGATGCACTGGGACCACTGCTATGAGCATCTGCCACAGCTCTCTGCCGATCTCTAGGGCCATTGAGATATCTAGTCTGTTTGCCCCTGCACTGAACGGCCCCATAGGGACAGTTCTTCTCCTCTTCCTGTCCTCAACAGTGGCCCTTAGACATCAGCCCTCCACGGGTCAGCTTCTCATCATCAGAAATGAAGGATCACAAATTCAGTCTAAATCCAACCCCCTCCCTGAGTCATTTTGGCTCTCACTGAAATCTTTGTTGATGGCAGCACCAGGTAAGACTCTGTTTTAATAGACTGTTACCAGAGTTCTCATCAAGGTGGAGTTTCTGGAGCCTTAAGCATAATGAGCAGTTGCAAACCTCAAAAGGTAGTTCATCTATTCTACATTCTAAAGGAAGGCGATAAGAGGGAATCCTGACAAACAGCTTGGGGCCCATGTGAATGTCAGGGAGACGGACAGAATGTAGTAATACTCTAGAACTATGAACTCTCCCTCCATACCTTTATTCTGGGCTCTCGTCCCACTTCCTTCTCTCTGTCTTTCAACTTGTCTCCATCCGTGTGCTTCCATCTCACTTCTCTGGGGCCCTATTTTTTCTTTTTTGTCTTCTGATTCTCATCCTGCATCCTTCCTTCTTCTCCTCCTTCTCCTCCTGGCTGTAGTGTGGAGAGAAGAGGCTTTGAATGATTATTCATGCTTACTCCAAAATAATTATTTTATTCTTCAAGTATTATGCTTCTTGTATTAGTCCGTTTTCACACTACTGATAAAGACATACCTGACACTGGGTAATTTATACAGGAAAAAAAGTTTTTTAGACTTACAGTTCCAGTGGCTTGGGAGGCCTCAAAATCATGGCAGCAGGCGAAGAGAGCTTGTGCAGGGACACGCCCTTTTTTAAAACCATAGATCTCATGAGACTCATTCACTATCATGAGAACAACACAAAAAAGACCCACCCCCATAATTCAACACCTCCCACCAGGTTACTCCCATGACACGTGGGAATTGTGGGAGTTACAATTCAAGAGGAGATTTGAGTGGGGACACAGCCAAACCATATCACTTCTCTTCATCTTAAGTTTCTAAAACTCCAAATGGCAACAAAATGCCACAAAATTAATCATGCATTGCTTCTTCTGTGAACACTCTGATTTTTTTTTTTTTTTTTAGAAAGGCAGTGACTGTCCATCAAAGAACCCCTTGGAGGCCAGGCTTCTGATTGTAAAGCTCTCAGGATCCCTGGTTTCTGTGGCTGGGTAAGGGCCCACCTCGGAACTGTCCTGAGTGCTGAAATGGTGTCTAGTTGCAGCCGACATTCCTGTTCCTTCATTTAAGTGCTCTGCCTGAGCACTGGGTACATCGGTGTTTTCTCGCCTGGATGTTCTGAGCCATTTCTATGTGGAATGCCCAATCCAAGAGTCCCACAGCCTCCTTGTTATGCCAATGATAGATGCCCGTCTGCTCAGCTGGCCAGGATTTGGGGAGAAGTGTTTAGGCCAAGAACATATCATAACACTTTTCTGTAAAAATGACCATTAGGCTATGACAGTTAATAACACTTCTGTGCTAGGTCCCAGATTGGCCACACCGGAAGGCTGATAGCTGGTGGTGAACTCACCCCTCCAGCATCTGGTTTCAAGCAAAGATAGCTAGGTTTTAGCTATGCTCACCACTTGCTAGTCATGGGGAATTGGGCAGCTATTTCTTCCTTTGGGGGCCTCAGTCTTCCTATCTGTGCAGTGAGGAGCTGGGAAATACAATCTCTAAGATTCCAACCAAAAGGACATTCTGAGATTTTACAAATCCAGGAGGCGACTGAGTGGAATGAAGGAGAAAGAGCCCACAGCCAGGAATCAGGAGTCTTAGGTCCCCGTTCCACCACTAAATGACAGTAAAAGCTGTGTCATTCTAGGCCAGTCCCTTAGCTTCCCTAAGTCTCAATTTCCTTATCTCTAAGACTGGAAGGATATCACTGTCCTTCCCATTTCCTGATGTCATGGAGAGGCGCGGGTGAGATGGGGAAGTACTTAGTAAGGTACAGATAACTACATGGTACTGAGAAATGGTTTCTTTACAACTGGAGAGCATCAAAAAACTATTCCTGGCCAGCTGCAGTGGCTCACGCCTGTAATCCCAGCACTTTGGGAGGCTGAGGCAGGTGGATCACTTGAGGTCAGGAGATCAAGACCAGCCTGGCCAACATGGTGGAGCCCCATCTCTACTAAAAATATGAAAATTAGCTGGACATGGTGGCAGATGCCTGTAATCCCAGCATTTTGGGAGGCTAAAGCAGGACAATCACTTGAACCTTGGAGGCAGAGGTTACAGTGAGCCGAGATTACACCGCTGCACTCCAACCTGGGTGACAGAGCAAGACTCTGTCTCAGTACATGCACACACACACACACACACACACACACACACACACACGTCCCTTCAGAGGGAACATGAGTTCAGCACCCTGTTGATCAAAAGAAGTAGTCTCTTTCCCGCCTTCCTCCACCATTTCCCAGTGTGATGGAATCAGGGAGCCAGGGTGATATCAGTCTCTACTGATGACAAAACACCCCAGATGCCAGGTCTATTCCTTTATTCAGTAGGCAATTACTGTGAGTCTTCTATTCTTGCCCTCACAAATCTAATCTGGAAGAGGAGACAATAAGTTCCTAAATACTAGATGACACACCTTTCAACAGTGCTGACTCTTGGGAAGAAAACAAAGTGGAGGAGGGGGATGGAGAGGGACTGGAGAGGTGGTCGGCGTGGGAAACCCTTAGCTCAGTGCTGGGCACATGGTAACTTCTCAGACTGGATTCCTTGGAATCCAGTTGCCATGTTGTGAGAAAGCCCAGGTCACATGCAGAGACCACATGTGGATGTTCCAGCCAACAGCCCCAGCTAGGTCCCCATGACAGCCCACACCAACCACAAGATATGAGGTTCAGACTCCAGCCCCCAGTCTTCAAGTCTTCCCGCTGCAGTCCCAGACATCCTAAAACCATTCTGCTGTGACCTGTCAGAATTTCTGACCCCAGAAACTATGAAAGATAATAAATAATTACTATTGTTTTAATCCACTAAGTTTTGGGGTGGCTTGTTATGTAGCAATTGGTAACTAATACAAAGGATCCTTAAAGTGACTCAGGGTGCAGGGGGAAGGTTAGCCCAGGCTTTACACAGGGAGGGGCTTAGCTTCATATTGTTATCACCTCTCTCCGGCTTCATCATCACTGTCACCACCTCCACCTCCATCACTATTATTTATAGAGCTCCTACATAAGCCAGGAGCTTGGAATTAAATCCCTATAACCCTTATACCAACCAAGTTGGTATGCTTATCCAATTTTATAGAAGAGGAAACTGAGGCTCTGAGGGCTGGTGTGGTTTGCCCAAGGACACACAACTAGCTGGTATTAAACCTAGAGTCAGATTATTGTGATGCTCTGATAATAGTTGACCTTCACTGAGCACTGACTACGTGTCATGCACCATGTAAAGCACCTTAGGTGCATTTGCCCACTTCGTCATCCCTGCAGCCCTAGGAGGTAGGTTAATTATTAACCCATTTTATGGTTGAAGAAGCCAAGTTCAAAGCAGGTAGGTAACCTACCCAAGGATGCTCACCTAGCTCTGCCTGATCCCTCCCCCTGCTGGAAATGGTTAAACTATCCGTCTCCCTGTCCTTTAACAAGGCCCAGGCAGCAAAAGTAGGTGCTTCCTCCACTACCTCTGAGTGCTGGCCAACGGTCATTCAAGCCACGCAGCAGCAGGCAGCCCCAGGATACCAGGATGGCACCAAGGCGAGCCTGGGGCAGGGTGAGGAGCCGTGACCAGGATGACCTTGGAATCCAAGTGCTCCACCAGACAATAAATATCCCCACACTAAATGTCTAAGCTCTCCCAAAAGCTGCATCAGAGGGGCTTCCGTGTCTCGGGCTGGAAAGCACTCCGGGCAGATTTATCCCTCCGCAAGGTCAGACAGCCATTGTATTTCACTGTCGGGCCAAAAAGGGCCCTCATTCTCTGGAATTATATTTCTATCAAATATTCATTTGTCTGGTTTATGGGCTCCTGAAGACCAGGTCCACTGGCTCCTGCCAGCCACATGCTTGCCTGGCTGAGCCAAGGCCCATTCTTTACACTTTGCTCATAGTCCACTGCATGGCAGAAGGGCCACCCTGTGTTGTCCCCCTCCCTTGCAGGGAAAGGATGAGGTACCCTGAGCCCTCCTGTGGCTCTTTCCCTTCTCCAGGTTAATCCAGTGCTTAAGATTGGAAGCCATAGGAGTGGCTTCCAAAAGGTCATTTGGGCAGCTATTTCTTCCTTCCCCAAAGCCGAGGGACCTGCCGCAGGTGCTGGCTGCTCCACCCAAAGGTGCTGGCTGCTCCACCCAAAGGTGCTGGCTGCTCACACATGCACCCTTACTCTAAAGGATGTCCTCAGCTTTCAGGAGCTGCCTCACTCAGAGAAGGCTGGGAGGTGACCTCCCTGCACCCCAGGGGCAGCCCGTAGCCAATGACTGACCAATGGGTGGGTAGAACAGGGAAGTCCCCTTGTCATCAAGCAGGACAAACTCTGTTGTGATGCAATTCCCACTCCGTAGCTCCCTTTAGGACCACAGCCTTGCCTACCTTCTTCTGCCCTCTCCTCTTCTGTCCCCTAAGAGTCTTCCCGCAATAAACCACATGCCTAAAGCTCACCATCCAGGCTCTTGTTGAGGGAACTGAGCCCCAGACATGACGTTAAGCCCAATGGCTCTTTATCCCACAACTTGGAGCTGATCTCCTGGAAAGCTTCTCACTCACACAAGAGAAATGAGGGGTCTTACATCATGCGGACGCTAGGGAGATGCTCCGCCTAAGCCTGCCAGAGGCAGCCCCCTGCCTCGCTGCCCATTCTACAGAAGTGGAAGCAAAGGTGCAGTGATTTGTCCAGGGTCAGGCAGTTAGTCTGTGGAAGATCTTGGAATCAAGGCCAGGCCTATTTGACTCCAGTCCTTTCTACCATACCAGAGTTTTCCCTAGAAGGGGTGCCCTGAGCCCCATGCTTTACCCAGCCCACCCTTCCAGGAGCAACTAAAATGCCAGCTCTTGCAGGTAGCCTGCCCTGCTTACGTGTCAGAGTTCATCATGAAAACCTGTAGCACAGCACATGTGCTTTGGTCTAGTTCTATCTTCTTCCACCCTCAGTTAGAGTTAGGAGTTTCTCCACTTTCTTCCATAGAAATGTCTTTATCCCCAAAGCCACAAACACTTATTTAGGGCTACAGACGTGCCAAGAAGGCACTGTCTGTGTAAGGAAATGTCATTTTGCTTCATAAAGGCAAACCCACAGTCTCACAGTCTCCAAGGATAGACTGGAGGAAATTCTCCCCAGAGAGAGGGGCCCCCATCTCCAATTTGCCTGGGCCCCCAGTTTGCACCTTCCTTTTGAAGCATCTCTCTGATTACTGTTGCCATCACCATTCTGACCTCAAAGGATGCTCACGAACCATAACACTTTGACCCAATCATGGACAAATGTCCTTCCCATGTCCCCAGGCACCTAAGAGCTAGGACTGTTAGACCTGAGGTCAGGAATGGCACCTGCAAAATAAACACAGAGAGAACGATCACCCAGATCAGTGTTCACACCGTGAAATAAACACGGAGAGAATGCTCACCCAGATCTGTGTTCACACCTGGGAAATAAACACAGAGAATGATCACCCAGATCAGTGTTCACACCTGGGAAATAAACAGAGAGAACAATCACCTGGATGATTAACATCTGCGAAATAAACAGGAGCGAACGATCACCCAGATCAGTGTTCACACCTGTGAAATAGACATGATGAGAATGAGTTCCCAGATCAGTGTTCACACCTGTGAAATAAACACAGAGAACCCGATCACCCAGATCAGTGTTTTGTATCTTCAGGCGTCCTAGCACCATCACTCATAGAATGTTGTGTGTGCATGTCATCTACATAATTATTTACTTAATATGTTTCTTTATGTCAACTTTTTTCTTAGCACAGATCAGTTTATTTAAAAAGGAAAGTTTTCTCTTTCCTGCATTAGAAAACCAGAATCACTTTGCACAAAAGCCACTATGGCCCGAGAAGGCTGTGAGCCTGTGCTATGCTTTTGTTGTTCAAATGGGAGATCTCAAGGGCCAGAAACACCTTAAAGACATACCCGCCTCCACCAGAGATGTTCTCCTGCCAGGATCAGGATTGACAACGATTTCGAAAGTAAGTACGCGTCTTATTCACGATTCCTTGAGACCGATGCCAAGCCTGAGAGTGCCTGAGCTCATCTAGGGAACCCACACTTTGAGAACCGCTGATCCCAATTACCTGGCTTACAGGGTCTGGGTCCAGCTTAGTGAGCTTCAGCCTGTGACCCATTAAAGCAGTCACTTCTCCCTCCTGGAGGGCAGTCATGTGCCTCACCCCGAATCCCCACGTCTCATATACAGCTGGTGCTCAGAAATGCTTGTAGAATAAGACTGAGGCTGAGGGAGATGTCAAGGAAGAGAGAGGAGGGGGGCATTGAACAGCCTGGCATCTAACTGGAATCTGTGAATTTCTAGTCCAACAAAGGCTGATTTTTATTTTTTTTCCTTTCTTACAGTAAGTAAGCGGGCTTTCTTTGTGTTTGAATGGAAAGCACATGCCCTCAGCACCCTATTGGGGAAAAAATCAGGCTTTATTGTAAAAACAATTGTGCCAAATTTAAAGCAGGGATTAAAATTGAGGCATGTTAAGTGTGGTCATTAATACATCAGGCTTTTTATTCCGGTCGGGGAAGGAAGCTGCTCCAGGCTGCCACTGCTTGCTCTCCTGTGGGCCAAGGAGGCAGAGGCAGTGGGACACGCACGGGAGGGGCACTCAACAAGGCAACTGCGGGGACTCTGAGTCCTGAAGCCCAAAGCACCCTGGGCATGACACGGAAAACATAGGAATCCCACTTGCAAAAAAAAAAAAAAAAAAGGAAGTCTGACAGAGGATTTTTTAGTCATATGTATAATATATTTATAGGCAGAGCCTCACAAATTTATCCATTTCAAATCATCTATAGTTATACATCTCGCAAATCCCCTCTAGTTTAAAAGGAATGCATAAAATTGAAGCTCACCTGGAAACAGGACTAAACAGCAGAGATTCCACCCTCCCCCTACTTCATCTGGCTTTTCTTCCCTGACCAACTATGGAGGCTGCAGCAGTCACCGCCAAGTTGGCCAAGCAGTGTGCAACTTTCTCTGTATTCATTATCTTCTGTCATCCTGGCACTGGCCCTCTGAGGTTGATCCCATCATCTCTGTCTTCCAGGGGCACAGAGAGGGTAGGTCAGCTGCCCAAGGTCCCAGAGCCTGAAGCAGCGGCGACAGGATTTGAACCCAGATCTGATTCCAAGCCCACATTCCTCCTGAGAATAGGTTCCAGAAGACAAGACCAGATCTTCAGTAACCAAGAGTAGGAAGGAAAGGGGGCTAAGTAGAGAAGGGAAACCAAGAACACTTATGGTTCTGAGAGTGTTTTTTGTGCTCAGCCAGTACTAAGTGCCAGAAACCTTGAAGTGAGAGATGTAGTTCTTGTCCATCAAAAACCACCTACAGAAAGACTGGGGCTAATTTCTAAGCTTGTGCGAGACCACGTGTTATAAGGGGAGTCCACCCTCAGAAAGAGTAAAGGAGGGAAAGAAAGAAGAAAGAGAAACAAAGAGAGAGAGAGAGAGGAGGGGGAGGGAGAGAAAAAAAGAAGAAAGAAAAAGAAGGAAAGAAAGAAAGAGAGACGGAGGGAGGGAGGAAGGGAAGAAAGAAGGAAGGAAAGAAGGAAGGAAGGGAAAAGGAAAGGAAGGAGAGGGGAGGGGAGAGGACAGGAGAGGAGAGGAGAGGGACATTTGGAAAGGGCTCAGAAGTCAGCCTGAAAGAGCTCCCAACATCCAAATTTGAAAGGACTTGAGCAACAAGATCAGTAACAATAGTGCTAAATTCTAACCCCAAGAATAAAAGAAGTGCCCATAAGTCCATACTGATGTAAATAACTGAAGACATAAATAGGAGAGAAGACTTAATTTCTTACAGAAGGGTTCTGAATAATGCATGTAGAAGGAATGAGGGAAATAGAACAGTGTAGTCATAATTGTCACAGACAAGATCCATCGATGGATGCTAAAATTAGTGGGCAAAAGTTTGAGCAAGAAAAAGATATGTGTGTGGTCTCAAAGTATCTCCTCCTAAATAAGGAGTAATTATAAAGAGAAGAATAGTAAGTTTATAGTGGAGAATCCTAGCAAATACCACCTTAACCAAGTGAGAAAGGCTAACATCGCTAGTTACGAATGGCTAGTACATACCAACATCACATACCCCCAATACGGTGCATGGATGCTGCACATCCTTGTGTGGTATATGTCCCGGGAATGCATAGCCTCAATAGAACCATGAAGAAACATCAGACAGACACAAACAGGAAAATATTCCACCAAGACAGAACTGACCAGTGCTTTTCAAATGTGTCAAAGTCATAAAAGACAATGACACTTAGAAATTCACCAATTGGAAGAGGTTAAGGAGACGCCAAATGCATACAATGTGATATCCTGGACTGGATCCTGAAACAGAAAAAGAACATTCATGGGAAAACATGTCAAATCTGAATATATTCCAAAACTTAGTTAATAATATTGTAAGGAGTAATTTCCTAGTTTTGGGAAATGTTGTATGATTATGGGATAGTTGAACGTAAGGAAAAACTGGGTGAGGACTGTACGGGAGCTCTGACTAGTTTTGCGACTCTCCTATAAGTCTAAAATTAACTCAAAAAAAAAGTCTTTCTAATGGTGTGGCAGGCTGAGTAGTGGTCCCAAAAGAGATCCATGTTCTAATCCCTGGTGCCTGTGAATACGGCCTTATATGGCAAAAAAAAAAAAAGGACTTTGCAGAAATAAAGATCTTGAGTGAGGCCAGGCACAGTGGATCACGCCTGTAATCCCAGCACTTTGGGAGGCCAAGGCAGGGGGATCACCTGAGGTCAGGAGTTTGAGACCAGCCTGACCCACATGGTGAAACTCCATTGCTACTAAAAACACAAAAATTTAGACGGGTGTGGTGGCACATGCCTGTAATCCCAGCTACTTGGGAGGCTGAGGCCAGAGAATCGCTTGAATGTGGGAGGCAGAGGTTGCAGTGAATAGAGATCACGCCATTGGACTCCAGCCTGGGCAACAAGAACGAAACTCCATCTCAAAAAAAAAAAAGATCTTGAGATGGGAACATTATACCAACTATACCAGATTATCAAGGTGACACTAAATGCAATCACTTGTATCCTTATCAGGTGGGGACAGAAGAGGAGAGGCAATATAGCCACAGAGTCAGAGACTGGAGTGATTGATACACAAGCACAGGGTTGCCAGGAGCCCCAGACACTGAAAGAGGCAAGAAAGGGATTCTCCCCTGTAGCTCCCAGAGAAGTCACAGCCCTGCGGACACCTTGATTTCTGCTCAGTGATACTGATTTTGGATCTCTGGCCTCCAAAACTGTGTTTTAAACTCGGTGGCTTAAACCGAGTTTATTCTTGTTGTTTCAAACCACCAAGCTTGTGATAATTTGTTACAGTGGCAATAAAAAAATTAACACTATAAAATGGGGGAAAAAACCTGATGGAATTGGCCTGAACAGCCCCAAAATTCCTGCCAACTGTGACACTCTCGATGCTTCCGTTATTCAAGGCAGAACTGCCTGACCCTCGATCCCCAAGAGTATTCCTGAGTACCTGCCCCAGAGCTTGCCAGGAGCTGCCAGGCTAACACAGCTCTCTGTGCAAGCTGCGTTTCTACTCTTCAGCTGCCATGTTCAATACTGGCTCAAGGTTTTCTCCCTTTGGACCCCTTGGATTAGTCCAGCCTGCAGTCAAAGGGCAGAGGATCCATGCTCCATCCATTCCCCCAAAGATGGAAGAGCTCAGCTGTCCACCAGCTGAAGACTCCACGAGGCTAGCCCCAAAATAACAGAAATTATAATTATAGCTCTCCTTTGTCAAAGGCCTATCAGATGACAGACTTGTTGTCGAGCAATGGCTCAGAAAGGTTATAGGGCTTACTCAAGGTCACACAGCTTTCCAGCAGCTGAGGCAGAGTTCCAGCCCAGGTGTCTGTGACTCAGAAAGCCCATGTTCTAATAACAATGTCTTGCTGCCCGCCTAACAGCCTGCTCCCCACCCTCCACCTCCCCAGCCATGCCCTCACCTTGGCAAACCCCAGCTGCATAGGAAAATCCAAATCCAGAGTTGCCCTTCCTGGTCCCGCTGACTGCAAAGCATCCAGATTTCAGTTGCCTTCGAGAAAACACCGAGATTGACTGGTGATAAAAATCCTCAGCCTTGAAACCAACTTAGGGAATTTAGAGAACTTCTCACCTCTCACAGGTATTTTATGAGCCCCACTCTTACCCTCAGGCCAGGCTTTTGGATACAGCTGGCACTGCTGCAGCCTGCAGAGAAGGAGATCAGGGACAGACTCAGGCTCCAGAGTGGGCAGAGAATGGTCATCTTGGACTTCGGGAACTGGTTCACGAGCTCAGGCGCCCATCAGCTAACAATTAGCCTTCCACAAGGAAGGGAAACCAGGCATTTTGCCAAGGTGGGTCTGGGAATTAAGAGACACAGCTTCCCCTTTTATAGGGATTTGGCAGGGGGCACTCTGCCATCTCTGTGGCCAGCCCAGGATAACTTAGGCCCCAGGATAATACAGCTCACCAGGGCCCAGACTCCCATAACCATTTCTAGAACTTTTAAGGTCAAATGGTCCAGCCTTCACCTGGGACTTGAATTCCCACCAAAACTTTAAGGTTCTACCTGCAGGGTCACAAACTCCAATACCAGTGAGGGTCGGGCAGGCAACCTAAAAGTATGAACTGGACCTAGTGTGATATGAGGAATGATGAGGATGGCGGCAAGGAAGAACACACATGCACCCCTTCAATGTCACATATTTTCACACACTGGGCCAACAACACAGATCTCAGACCACTGGTTTGTGGCCTCCTGAGCACACAGGGTCTTTCCTAGCCTCACTGTTTCCACTCCTTCCTCTCCATCCTCCAGCCTTTTTCCATGCCTCGGCCCCTCCATTGTCCATCACCTGGATCGCTTGCCTTCTCCCTTTCCACATTCTTAGAAGTTGGATCAGGTCAATCTCACCGCCTCCAGGGAGTCCTCCCTGACTTCCCCAGCCCCCAGAGTCTCTCTTCCCATGCCTCTTGCCACCCCTTAAGCATGGAACCCCACATTTGGTCCATCATTGTGGGGCACGTTGGGGCATATTTGACCTATAGCAGACCAGGCTTCCCAGTTCATCCACCTCAAGCACCTGGAAGGTGGGGGCCAGGCTCTGTACCTTACTTAGGTCAGTAAATTTTAGACCTAGAAAGACTCCCTTCAGGTCAGCCCCTCCAACTCCCTGATTTACAGATTTCACCACCTTTCATCCAGGATCTGGGTTTACCCCCGCTACCTTTGGGACACTCATCCACATCAGTGTTTTCCCAGTGGCTGAGGGGCTTAGCATTTGAGCCACACAGGACCCCTCTCTGAGTGCCCGCTGAAGGCCCTGACTTTACAAGCAGCTCAGGAGGTCTTGTGTGTGCCCAGAACCGGGAACCTTTGCACACATCAAACTTGTTCCACACAATACAGAAACTGGGGCTCAGTTTAAGAAGTTTAAAGCTAAGAGGAACCCTGGAGTTCCCCAAATAATAGCTACACCAACATAGTGTTTCCTATGTGTCAGGTACCATTAGCCCTCATAGCAACTCTAGGAGGAAGATACTACCATTAGCCTTGTTTTGCAGATGGGGAAAGATACAGCAGAGAGGTAAAGAGCCTTGGCCAAGGTCATGCAGCTAGCAGATGCTGGAAAGCAGCTTCTGCAACTGTAAGGTAGACCTAGAAATGGCTGCCAGTCACTGCTCCCCACCTACAAGTTTCCTAGAGCCTGCTCCTCTGTTCCCAGATGTTGCTAAACCCTATTTGCTTAGCTGTCTGTCTCTGGGGATCAGCACCTTGGGCTGGGCATGGCACCTGCCATGGAAAAATTGTCCATAAGCACAGCTGTCCACCCCCTCACTCTAGAGGGAAAAAGCAGCCCTAGCCCAGGATCTGGCACATGGGAAGCACTCAGTGATTATTTTATTGAATAAATGAAAGTCCAAGTGACTGAAACAAGGAATCAATTAAGTGCCCCTTTCTGGGAGGGGAGGCAGCCCATCCTTAGCCAGCCTCTTTGCCCTGGCTGCCCCAGGGACTCCATTTCCACCCGTAATAGGATGTCCAGCTCAGACTGATCTGCTCCTTGCCCAGGCTCTTCCTTGGGTTTGTCTCTGCAGTGGGGATTGCAAAGTCATATTGGATTAAGACCTGCTCTGGCTGTCACCCATGGTGCAAAGCTCACCTATCAGGCAGCCCAGAAGGGCCACGATATCTAATGGAAATTTGCTAATAAGATCTGAGTTGGTGAGCTTTGCATCCTATTAACACGAGAAAGTGCGGGCCTGTCTATCTCCTAGAAAATTGCAAGCACAATAGAAAAGTCGCTTATGAATATTAATGGGACTGGAAACAATGCCGAGAGAAATTGTTGATGTGATTGGAAAGCTAGGAGGGGGCTGTGGGGGCAGGGGCAGCCTCTCTTTTCTCCCACCCTTTCTTAGCTCTCTAGAGCTGCCTGGAAGGGAGAAGTCTGGGGCTGTGACGGCCAGATGGAGAGTGGTCACAGGATGACCAGAGAAAAGAGCCTTGCACCTCACTTCAGGGCTTGGACTCCCCTCCACAGATCCATACAGGTCAGCCCAGAGTCAGTTTGTGTGAGGCACATGGTGAGGTGTTTGAGAAGGAACATGAGCCCCCTTCTTTGGCTCCCGGCCTTCTTAGGTGAAACAGGCATCTCTCTTGAACTCTGTCCTGAAACCAGGGCCTGTCTTGAGCAGCATCCAACATGTAATTAACAGGCAGACCAGAGTGGACATTAGCCATGGGAGAGCTCTCAGCACAGCCCAAAGAATGCGAAAGTCCAAAGGACTCATAGTGGGCACCCCACAAGTTCCACCAGCAGTTTCAAAACCATGCTCTAGGGGACCTAACCGTCAGAAAAGGGTACTCAGGTGCCCCACTGAACAGTGGGAAGCCAAGGAGATTGAGCACTGGGCTGCAGATTCAACAACGGAATTCTCCTTATCTCCAGTTCAAGGCTGAGAATCCCTGCTAGGAGCTTACAGTCAGATGGGGAAGGCAGACAGCCACCTGTACTTATCGCAAGCCCAGTGAGAAGGGCTAGTGCTAACTGCACTGTTTTTATCCTTCTAACCAATGAGAAAGAGGAAAACACCTCAATAAGAATATGGGTAATGGCCATGAGTAGCCAGCCTGCAGGAGAGGAGTGAGCAAGCTGAGAGCCTCACAGTGCCCAGGCTGGTGCCCTGATCAGTGTCAACTACAGGGCACAGTCTTTTCTCCAACAGCTGGGCTATGGGAGTGTAATGACTAGCTTCTCAGAGCTCCAGTTTCCTCATCTGGAGCATGAGAATCGAGCTCTTACCTCATGGAGATATTAAATAAGATAATGTACGTGCAGCATGCAGATCATTCTAGCACAAAAGAGGCAGCCGTACACCTCTATTACTTCCTTTCTTCTTTTTCCTCTCTGGGATGGAGTCTAACCAGAACCCCGCCCCCTGAGGAAGGGGCTGTCAACCAGGCCCAGCCACTCAGAGCGTGATATCACTGGAGCCACAGTGATTGGTTGAGGGATAGGGGTGTGCCCTGACTGGACCAATCAGAGCCAAGGGGGCTCAATTCCAGGACTTTGGTTGGTGCTTTGGAGTGTCTGGCCTCCCCTGAGGTTGCTGAGAAGGGCAGGCATCACCTGTGCGGCTGGTGCCACCTGGGAAAGAAACTCTCATAGTGGAAAGCTGAGCAGGGAAATGAGAAAAAATAGTTTCTGAAGACGTTGTTTGAGCACCTGGGTCCATCTATGCCTGAATCCAGAACTACCCTCTGGATTTTTTTTTTTTTTTTTTTTTTTGCATTACACGAGCCAAAATATTACTTTTTTAAGTCAGATGGGTTTCAGCCCCTTGCAACTGAATGAGTTTTAGCTAACCCGTTCAGTTATCTAAACCCCTGGGCCTATGGCCACTGCCCAACTTGAACTAGAAACTAACAGACATCCTTTACCCTCCTTTCTCACTTCTACCACCTGCTCCATTTCAGAATGCAGTTGCCTCCAAAGGCTGAGATTCAGGAAGCTTCATGCTCTGTTTCCAAGATCCATTCATGGTCTGTCCTCCAGTTCTGGCCTGGGGTCGGCTTCATCTGCTTCTCTGCCCCACAGATGGAATGCAGAGGTGCACCCCCAGACACCCTAGGCTCTAAGGAGGGATATCCCAGCACATCTGTCTGTACATCCCGTCCGCACCTCTGATTTCCTAGCCTGAAACGATATGGAAATGACCCAGCTCTCCCATGAAAGCAAAGATTAGCACTGTGTCCAGGAGGCGCGAGTCTTAGACCAGGCTTATGCCAAAGTCCCAAACTGATGGCCCACAGCCAAATCTAACCAGCAACATATTTAATTTTCCCAGTGTGTGTTTAAATTTTTCGTTTCACTCAAATGTTTTTGAGGAGAAATTCATCTTCCAGCTTGCCAAAGGCCCAGAATTCTGTTTTCTCAACACCCCTAATTCTTTGCACGTTTATGTTACCGGTCTGACCCTGAAAGGTATATGAGTCTGCAACTCCTGGTTGAGATCTTCCAGCTGCCTTTTCTGAAGGGCCATGCGGAGGGTTTGATTGATGTGGTCAGTAGTTTCTGGTTTATAGGGTTACATGGCAGAAGCTGGGGGAATGAGGGGAAGCAGGGAAATGAGAAAAAATAGTTTCTGAAGACATTGTTTGAGCCCCTGAATACATCAATACCTGAATCCAGAATTACCCCCTGAGTTTTTTTTCGGCTACTCAGTAAGAAGCATTAATATAATGGGTGGGATGCATTAATTCTGTTGCCCCTTCTTGTGCTAACTCTCTCCAGATCCAGGCTGCAGGCCCCTCAGATCTTCTGCCCGGTGCTGACCTTTGTGTGAATTCTGGGACTCTGCCCTCCTCAGGCTCATCTGTTCTCCCATAGGTGCTGGGCCATCCTGCCCTGCCCCAGACCCAGGGAGGTCCACTCCAGGCATTGGGGCCCTTGCAAGCCTCTCAGCTAGTTTGCATTGTATTTGTGGGATAATTACTAATAGCACTGATCATTTTTATTAGCTGAGCTGTCTACATTAAAATGATAGATTTTTTTTGTTAAGAACATCTGAGGGAGCTGCCATCACAGCAGGAGAAGGATAATTTTCCGTTTATTTTAAGAGCAGATGGTTACTAAAATGTTCAATGTAAGTAAATTGAAGACTGGCCTAAACGTTGGGTAAATATATAGGAAATTTCCTGGCCTGCTATAAGCCTCCTGCCCCCTCTCGTTCTCCCAGTCCCTCCTTTGTGGGAGCTGACAAGTGAAGAATTCTCTCCCAAACCACTTGGGAGAATCCAGACCCCAGATGTGATGGGCTGGAAGGAGAGTAATGATCCACTGGGGTCCACCCCAGACCTGGAGTTGCTGCTGAAGTTGTTACGGAGGCTGAAGCTGAGGAGATCAGGAAGCAAGACAGAGGCAAAGAATCTATTCTTGCCACAGAGCAGTGATCCAGGTGGAATCAACCTACCTGGGCACTCTAAACCTCAGCCTTCTATCTGAACAGTGAGGGTCTTGGACCAGTCACATCTCCCAATATAGCTTAAGAAGGGAAAGAAAAGTTTCATTTAAAAATAAAGTGTTGGAAGGCCAGACGCAGTGCCTCACACCTGCAATCCCAGCACTTTGGGAGGTCGAGGTGGGCAGATCATGAGGTCAGGAGTTTGAGACCAGCCTGGCCAACATGATGAAACACTGTCTCTACTAAAGATACAAAAAATTAGCCAGGCGTGGTGGTGGGCACCTATAATCCCAGCTCCTCAGGAGGCTGGGGCAGGAGAATTGCTTGAACCTGGGAGACAGAGGTTGCAGTGAGCCAAGATCATGCCATTACACTCCAGCCTGGGCAACAGGGTGAGAATCCATCTCAAAAAACTAAATAAATAAAATGTTGGCAATCAAAGTGATTGGAAAACATTGAGCTAAACAAGTTTTTTTATCGCAGGACTTAGAACATTCATTGTGTTCACATAGATTGTATTTCTCCAAAGTAGGCAATCATAAAGAGTAAGGGTCCATGGACCGTTTTTTTTCCAAGTTGTATTGTACAGTTTGGGAAGTGCTGGACTCTAAGTTTTTCCAAGGGTCCACTCAGTTCCAGTGTCTCTGCTCTGTGAACAATTTTCATCTAGAAACGTTTCTTTATTCATTCAGTTATTCTGTAAGTCATCACTGGCTGCTGACCATGTCCATGGCACTGGGCTGTAGACTGCCTATACAGTGGTGCATGGAATGCAGGTGCTGCCCCCCACCATACCCCCTCAGTGTGCCCTAAAGGTCTTCCAGAGACATTCCCACTCGCATCTCTTTATTTCTGCATCACTGTGCCTGGATGCATTTTCCAGCTGTAGGAGTAGATCCCCCCCCAAGCATGGTCAGGCTAGACATGCCAAGGAGTTCACATCCCCCCGCTCCAAGCAACCCTCCACCAACAAAGGATGGGAGGTGTGAATAAACATCCTAGCTTCGGGGAGCAGGGGCAAGCGGAATTCAGAGCTGTGTTCCACAGCCTATCAGAGGGTGCCCAACAAGGCTGAGTTCCTGCTGCCCATAGCAGTATCCCCTGATTAGCACAGCAGTTATTGACTTTCTCCCTTCCCTGTTGTGCTTTCCCCCTCTCTAACTGTATATTCTGGGATCACCTCCCAAATACAATGTCTCAGCCTCAGGTTCTGTTTGAGGGTAACCCAAACCAAGACAGCTTCTGGTCTCACAGTCCAGTGGCAGAGACAGCCAGAAATGGATACTCAAGTAAACAAATACATGATGACAAATTGTCACGTGAGCTATGAAGTGAAAAAGCTGTGATACAGTGTAGTGTGAAGGTAGGCAAGCTAACTTGGGAAGATTTTGCTAATGCTCAGCTTGTCCCAGCCTCCGTGACTCAGTGTCTTGGAGTTGACCGACACCCAAATTGGAATGCACTACGAAAGAAACAGTCATAGAACAAGATGGGACAGAACAGAAGCAGGGACCGCCCTTCCTGGACATGAGACAGCCTGCTGCCTGGGATGTCAGCCCATCATACTGAAGATCTGTTCTACGTCCCTCATTCTCACTAATGTGTACAGGCAATATCCTTGTTTGTTAACTTTCTGCAAAGATGAATGGGTCTTGCCAGCATCGGCCCTTGGGAAAGCCTGGATGTTTTTCTCCCATGGGATCTTTCAAGTGCCCCCCACCCCCACGCAAGGTATTTTTGTGGGTAGTCGTTTAGTCACAAATGCAGGTGTCCTATCCTATTCCACCGACTCTGGGAATGGAGTACAGTGGTGGAGGAATTTTCCCCTCTTAGCCTGGATTTCAAGCCCAGGGTGCTACAGAAAGAGAAATAAATGAGCTCTAACTGCCCTTGTTCTGAAACATGAACAGCAGCTTCCACAGCAGCCGAGGAGGAAACCAAGCATTTTTCCCATCAGTAAATTGGGTTTTTTTCTCTCTCTCTCTTTAAAGAATTGAAAGGGGAAGGAGCAAGAATAGAACTGAGATCCAAATAGAGCTGAGGATTATAGGCCAGGCGCTGTGACTCACGCCTGTAATCCCAGCACTTTGTGAGGCCGGAGCAGGCAGATCACAAGGTGGGAGGTTGGAGACCAGCCTGGCCAATATGGTAAAACCCCGTCTCTACTAAATATACAAAAAGTTAGCCAGGGGTGGCGGCAGGTGCCTGCAATCCCAGCTACTCAGGAGGATGAGGGAGGAGAATTGCTTGAACCCCAGAGGCAGAGGTTGTAATGAGCTGAGATTGTGCCACTGCACTCCAGCCTGGGCAACAGAGCAAGCTCCTTTCAAAAAAAAAAATTCATGAGCTTGTAGACAGAGACACAGAAAGAGACAGAGAGAGAGAGAGAAGAATGACTCTCACTAAAATTGCAATATTGATGAACTCTGATAGAATTATCAATGAATTTTACTTATTAGTGATTTCTGTTTTCAAAGTTTCATCCATTGAGCATGCTTCAATGTGTTTTTTAAAAAACACAAATGTACTGTTTTAGACAGACTCCACCGGCCTAGCACAGTAGGTGCTCAATAAATGAGTGTTGATCTTTTCTGGAAAATGAGGACCATCTTTTTTGGAAAAATGACCCCAACTCTGGGCCTCTGTGGTGACTCATGGGGACAGGTGGGTGGAGCCTCTGAGGTCACCTGTCACTAATGCTACCACACTTTTCCAGATGCAAAGTCCTTTCATTAAACCAAAGCTTCCTCAGAAGCTCAGAAAAGGGAAGAAAACTGGATAAAATGTTTGTGGGGATTGAAGGGGCACCCCCAGGCCCTGAGATACTATTTTGGAGTCCCTGGAGTTCCACAGGCCTCAGTGTAACAATATTATTTTACTGTCACCGTCTCCACACACATACACATATTTTTAAACAGGAGGATCAGAGAGAATCACTGGGCCTCAGGTCACAGTGAGGTGAGTTGTAACCAAATTACAACCTGAACTTGCTCCAGGATGGCATCTCCTTGGCCTTGACTGATCTGTCATGAACTAATCTCTGTGGGCATGAGGAGGGGCTACACCAATTGTCTGAAGTTCATCAGGGCACCCCTTTAAAGCTGGGGGTCAGTGAGTCACCCCAGACTACATAACTGAGAACATCAGGGTACTGTTGGTTATCAAGGGGCAAGAGGCACCAGACGGAGAGGCGACAAAGCCAGGATTGCAGTCCAGGAAGCCCCTGCTAGCGCTGGTGACAAACATCCCTACATCTACATGGCTTCATCTGTAATGTGACATTTTTCTTCTTGGAAGCAATCTCTCAAGGCCTCTCGCCCCCTGGGGTCAGCAGAGGGCAGTGGAAAGCCAGAAGATCAGACTGCTATGTTCCCTTGGGCAACTCATTTTCCCTCTCTGAGCTTCAGTTTGCTCCATCTAAGGGAATAAGATTAGATTAGATCAGGGATGGCAAAGAGGTTTACTCACCTGTCAACTGTGATCAATTGGTAGAGACTGCCTGGAGAGATTGCTGAAAAGGATACCAAGGCCACATCTGAGCTCAGTGGGAAGGTGACATGATCCATCCGTAATGCGGTTTTGCCTTTGGCTCCTTGTACCATAGGAATCAGCAGTGCTGAGCCTAAGGATTCCTGCAAACACCCTGGAACTCCAGGACCTCCCAAGGACCCTCCCTCTGTTCCGCAGGTTTGTCTCCCAACTCTACTCTGCCTGGCTCAGAGCTCAGAGACCCTCCAGGCAGAGCATGAGGATAGTGAGCTCTTATGTGGAGGGGGCTCGGCCAGCCATCCCTGGATGATCCCAGCCCCATGGGCTGAGATGCAGAAGACAGTCTGCAAGGGAGCGTGCTGCTCACAGGTTGACCTCACTCTGTACAGTAAGTATGTGTTCCTGAGAAAATTGCACTCAAATTGAATTTTTATAAATGGAATCCTATTTCAGCAATGATTTACAACACAATTTCAGAACGACTTTATCTTCATTTTGGAAAAATGTTCCTAACGTTTTAGCTTTAGAACTCCCCTTCCTTTTATAAGCACTAAGAATGTTCCAGTTAGATGGGGCCCCAGAGACCACCAAGTCTTACCCTTTTCCTTTCCAGGTAGGGAAGGTGAGGCACAGAGAGGCGAGGACTAGCATTTGTCTAGGGCTTGCTAGGCTTTGGGTACCACTTTACTCTTTCTATGCAACATGCTGCCCAATTTTCCAACCATTCTACAAAATGGGGTTGGTGTCATTCACACTTTACATATAAAGTGAGGTTCAGGCAGATTAAATAGCTGATATGGGGACATCCCCCAGCTGGTAAGTGGCTGCTTCAGATCCTCCAGGGTCTTCTCATTGCCCGTGCATCATGCCTATCAGGGTCTATGGGACTAGGCCCCTACCCACCTCTCCAATCTCATCTTCCATTCCCCCCTCACTCACACATTCCAACTTTACCGGCCTTCTTTGTAGTCCTCAACACAGACACCCCAGTGCCTTTGCACTTACTGTTTCCACTGCCTGGAATGCTCTTCCTCTCCTTGTCACATGGCTGGACTCCTTCATTCAGGTCTCACCCTCCCAACAAACCGCATATCTTCTATCACAGTACTTTGCTTTATTTTCTTCATGACACTTATCACTACATGAAATTATGCATTTAGTTTATTTACTTATTAGTTTCCTCCTCCACTAGAATATAAGCTCCATGAAGGCAGGGACATACCTACTGGTTCCACTGTATCTCCAGTCCCTAGAGGCTTTGGCCTATAGATGCTCAGTAGAGACTTGCACAATAAATGAATGCAGTAGTGAAACTAGGGTTGAATCCTAGGTCTGCACAACCCTGAGACCCAGAGAGCTTGCCATTGTGCTAGAAATATCTTTCTTCCCACATCTTTTTAATTGTTGGCAAATGATTTCTCAGCGATGAAGCCCTTTGACTTCGCCTTTAAAATTTGGTAGAGTTTTGTTTCTTAAAGTAAGTCTGGGCTATCACAGAAGAAAAAAAATCTTATTTAAACCCCAAATCCGGGTCCATAAATAACCCTTGCTCTTGAAACTCGAGGAGACTCTAGATCACTTTAAAGGACTTCAGGGGCACAAGTGACTTTTCCCAAAATTCTTCCTGTGATCAAGTACTCACAACCCTGTCCCCATTGCAAGCCTGAACTCCCAATAGAAGAATCTCCTCATAGAGTCAGTAGTAAAGTCAACAGCCCTTTGTTACGGCACTCAGAGGGTAATTGCTGGCATGAATAATTGTCAAGCAGCCCAGGGTGGACGGCCTGATAAAGAAAAAGGGTCTGTGCCCTGGGAAAGGGAGTCACAGCATCCAGGGGGTCACTGATAACAATGAGAACCATGGCAACCCGCCAAAGCCAGGCACTGTACTAGGCCCTTTACACCTAATAACTCTGCAAGGCAGAAGTGTTTAGGCTTAATTTATAGAAGAGGAAATTGAAGCTCAGAGAGGGGAACTAATTGTCTCCACCTCATCCATTTGGAAAGTAGCAGAGTTGAACATCTAATCTTTATCGTTATAAAATGGCCCTTTTTTATCCCTGATGATATACTTTGTTCTGACATCTACTTTGTCTGATATTAATGTAGCCATTCCAGCATTCTTACAATTAGTATTTTCATGATAGGAGTTTTCCCATTCTTTTATTTTTAACCATATTTAAAATGCTTTTTTTTTTTTTTTTTTTCCAAGAAGGAGCCTTGCTCTGTCACCCAGGCCCAGGCTGGAGTGCAGTGGCAGTCTCGGCTCACTGCCACCTCTGCCTCCTGGATTCAAGCGATTTTTCTGCCTCAGCCTGCCGAGTAGCTTGGACTATAGGCACACACCACCACACCCGGCTAACTTTGTATTTTTTATAGAGACAGGGTTTCATCATGTTGGCTAGGCTGGCCTCGAATTCCTGACCTCGTGATCCACCTGCCTCAGCCTCCCAAAGTGTTGGGATTACAGGCATGAACCACCATGCCCGGCCTTAAAGTGAAATTTTTATAGATAGCATATATTTTGGTCTTGCTTTTTTATCCAGTCTTGCAATCTCTGCCTTTTAACTGAAATGTTTAGACCATTTATATTTCATTGTAATCATTGGTATGTTTTGTTTAAATGTGCCATCTAGATATTTGTGTTCTAATTGGATCATTGATTCTTTGTTCCTTTTCCCCCTTTTCCTGTCTTCTTTAGGATTAATTTAATATTTTGGTAGTCAGTTTTATCTCTTCTGGCTTATTAGCTGTATCTCTTTTAGTGCTTGTTATAAGGTTTAAAATATGAATCTTTAACTTGTGAAGAAAGCCTGAAACAATATACTTACATTTCTCCCTCCTGTCCTTCATACTACTGTTATCATAAATCTTACATATATCTCTATAATAAGTCTATCGGTAGAAATGGTCTTTTAAAGAAATTTTAAAATGAGAAAAAATTCCCTTAAATTTACACGTATTTTTGCCACTTCTGACGCCCTTTATCCTTTATAAACCAGTTTTCCACCTAGTATTATTTTTGTCTTTCCTAAAGAACGTCTTTTAACATTTCTTATTGCGGAAGTCTTCTCATGACAAACTCTGCCAGCTTTTGTATGTCTGAAAAGGCTCTTATTTTGCCTTAATTTTTAAATGATATTTTCAATGGATAGAGAATTCTTAGTTACAGAGTCCCCCTTATCTTCTGAGTTGCGTAATTTCTGATAAAAGTTTGTGATTGCTTTATCTGTTTTCCTCTGTTTTTACTCTCCAGTTGCTTTGAAGATCTTCTCTTTGTCACGAATTTTAGAAACTTGATTATGATATGTCTTGGTGTGGTTGTGCGGTTTTGTGTGTGTAAGTGTGCATGTGTGTACTTCATTTAGAATTCATTATACTACTTGACGGTGTGAGTATATAGTTCTCATCAGAAAGTTTCTGACCATTGTTTCTTCAACATGGAATAGATAAGGAAAATGGAGCTCAGAAAGGTTAAGTAACTCCCATGTGGTCACACAGCAGGTTGACAGTGAATACCTGGCTTATGCAAGGAGTGGGTAAAGGATCTGCTCTCGGGTCTGCTGTCTATACCAGGTCCTTACCTCTCCTAATGGTTTTTTCTACACTCAAATGGTTTTCTCATTCTGTTTCTCTACATCCTCTGGAATTAGAACCACAGGAGGAGGCTCCCTCCCTGCCTCATGCCCTCCCACCAACACTTCTTGCCCATGGAGGGGTGGGCATCAGCAAAGTTGCACAGAGGCAGTCTGCAGTGGTCCAGGCATCCTCCACATGCCCGCGGCACCCACCATCACATCCCTCTGCAGACACTGGAGCAGGGTGACTGACCTGTGACAACAGCCAGAAATTCACCCTTCGAATCAAACCTCGAGGCTCAGGACACATATCTGAATGGAGGCAGGTTTTTGTATAGCGCTTTAGAAGGTTGTTTTGTAAAACAAATTTGATCAAGTCAGTCTGTTATTTAAGAACCTTCAATGGCTCCCTAGTGCCCTCAAGGGAATGGCCAAAGCCTTCATCATGACTTATAGCCTCTTGGTGCCTTCTCCCTTCCCCGTCATCTCCTTTCCTGCAGTTTTCCACCTCTCCCTGCTGGGCTCCATGCACACTGGGAGGCTTCAGAGCTTTTGAAGGGTTGCACACTTCTCCCTGGAGCAGCATGGAACCCTTTCTTTCCCTTTTCCCTTTTTGTAAATAGAGGATGCCAGTTATGGTGTGTTTACCATGTGCCAGATACTGTGCTAAGCACATAAAACACATTAACACATTTCACCTCCACAAGAACCCTTAACATAGATATTATTAACTACATGGAACAGATAAGGAAACATCCCATATGGTCATACAACAGGTCGACAGTGAATGCCTGGCTTTGGAAGGGGTGGGTAAAGGATCTGCTCTCGGGTCTGCCGTCTACACCAGGTCCTTACCTCCCCTAGGGGTGATTGTAGATGGGAGAAATAGACGCTGGCCAAGAAGGGGGAAGGGAATCTTTATTAGCTTTTTTCCTGATTCTAAAAGAAAACATGTTTATCTTAGATGATTGGGAAAGTACAGAATAATAAAAGAAACTCTCCAGTCCCCTACCTAGGATGTCTTTAGGAGTGTGGAGCTGGCCGTGTGTCTCCAAACACCTCCCCCATCAACCTGCTACAGAGATTGCAGTTTTTCCTGAATGATCATTTCTCCACAATGAAGCCCTTTTTTGGCCTCTCTTAAAACACAAGTGCCTCACATTCTGGTCCAAGAACAGCTCCCTGGGACTGGTGATGAGGTTCCTGCCTTCAGGGAACAAACTCCTGCTTAGGAAGCACAGGACTCCACAGGGAAATGGGAAATACCCAAAGTGGGGCCGGGGGACAGCAGAGAAGTGCAGGAAGCAAGGCCCTTCTTCAGCATGATGGTGGAATCGATCCTCTTTCCAGGCTTTCTTGAGAAGGAAAGATGTCCAGTGGTGGTGTGAGGACACTGAACCTCCCCTAAGGACCCGTGATCCAGGGCTGAGACAGGAATGAAAGGAGAATAGGAGCACAAAGCATCCTCAGAATGGCCTCTGGAGGCGGGGCACTTTAGGGGCAACAAAGGGAGTGATCGGAGTGCAAACAGGCGTGGAACAGCAAGGAGTGGGCAGAGCAGAGCCAGCTCCAGGGAGGCACATCAGAGCCACAGACAGGGAGAAGCACAGACTTCACGCTTCTCTCCCAGAGATGGCAGGCACGGCTCTGCTTCCTCGGGGACCAGGGGAGCCATGCGGCAGCAAGGACGGGGCAGCCTGGAGCTTGGACCCAAGGAAGAGTCCCTTGGTCCACACAGCCCTGTGTCCCTCTCCAGGACTCCCAAGCCTGTCTCCAGTGCCTTCTCCAGAGTGATCAACAGGAGGGATGGGGAGCACTTCCCAGCGAGACTCTAAGACTGTTAAAGGAGGGAGGCAGGAGCAATGGGAAACCAAGGCATGCCCTCTCTGGAGGCCCCTCAGGGTGAATCCCCTTCCTCCAAGAGCTGGGAAGCTGCCTTCTTTCTCCTTTCACCCTCATCCCTTGTCACAGATATGACCTCTGTCTCTGTGAGCCCCTAACCCCAGGGAAATGCAGCTTCAGTCTATCCTCTCCCTCCCAAGTCTCACCCCTCCAGGCAAACCTTGTCCCATACACGTAATCCTGAAACACACATAATTTTGCATTCTGTTTTTTATGTATAATAAATTACATATAAATACTATATGTATACTTTGACGTAACAAATTATATGGAAAAAGCAGAATGCAAAGTTATGTGTGTCCTAGGATTATAATAAATTACTTATAACCAATGATCCCAACCATTTGGCTGTATTTCTATATAGTCTTTGCTGTGATTTTCCAGGCTTTTTTTTTTTTTTTCCTTTTCAATGGTCCCTTTTAATCATTGCACAATTCCTCATGGAATAGACAGACCCAATTTGCTGAACCAGTTCTCAGAGGCCAGATGTTCAAATGGTTTCTGGTTGTTCACTGGTACCGGGGACCCAGCTGTCTAGGCATTTTGTTTTGTTTTCTTTTGTTTTGCTTTCTGAAATTTGATGTACTAACATTCTTAGAGAAGTAATTTCTCTGCCTCCCCTCCTGTCCCCAGGGAGTGCCAGACTCTGCCCATGTCACCACCTCCTTCAGGAGAGAAGCCTATAACAGGTTATTGGGGGGCTCCCTCATTCATTCATTTTCATTCATTCATTCATTTGCTCTTTCCTCAGATGTTATTAAGCAAGGCAACAGCTGGGGGTACCACTCCCTGGAGGAAGACAACATTAAGTAAGTGGGAAATTCTAACCTAGGAGGATCTGTGCTCTGGTCAGAGGACAGTGATCTGGGAATATAGAGGGGCTCCTAATCCTGACATCAGCCTCCCAGGGGTTACACAGTCTAGGCTAACAACAGCAGAAGGGGTAGAAGACAGCCAGGTAAGTAAACACAGGTGTCCAGGAAGAGAGAAATAACTGAGGCCAAGGCCCAGGCAGGAGCATGCAACTCTTCAAAAGCTCTGAAGGCTCCCAGTGTGCATGGAGCCCAGCAGGATGAAGTGGGAAACTGCAGGAAAGGAGACTGGGGGAAGGGAGAAGGCAAGAAGAGGCTGTAAGCCACAATAAAGGCTTTGCCATTCCCTCGAGGGCACTGGGGAGCCATTGAAGGTTCTTAAATAATAGAGTGACTTGATCAAATTTGAATTTTAATAAACTCACTCTGCCCTCTCAAGTTCTTTCCCTGGCAACGTCTTGGGCACGAGGGCAGTTCAGTAGGGCCTCAGGGAGTCAGAGTTGGTGGGAGACATAGGGGAATCATTGTGGATTGAGAGGAAAGCAGGGGCCCAGCCAGTCTCCTGATGAGGAACCCCTGTGAAGGCCACAAACCACGCAACTGCAGGACCCTGAGCCAGGATGCCGTTTGTCCCTAGCAGCTCTGAGGGCAAAGGTCCTGGATCTCAGGCAGGCTGGTTCATCCCTGGGCACCCTGTTCCCGCCCCACGTCACAGGATCAGAACTGTACAGCCAACCTCAGGGCTGGGCTGCCTTGGAAGCTTAGGTTCCTATCCCCAAGTCAGGGTTGCTCCTCCCTGCGCAGGGTTGCCATGGTAACCATCTGAGACAGGGAGATTCTTACTGAGGCTGCAGAATGGCCCTAATCCTGCCTGAGCTGGGGAGGGGCAGGGAGGAACACGGTGTTTCCTGGTGTTCCCCACAGACAGCAAGTCCCTGGCTCCTCTCACTTCCCACGATAAAAGGCCGAGGGGCCACAGGGCTTAGGAGAGGGGTTGAGGTTGGGTGGGGAAACAAGCCCTGTTGAGTATACAGCCTTGTCCTTTCCCTGGGCCCTTCCCATGGGCCCAGCCTCTGGCCGTGGCTATTTGCTAAGAGGGGCAGGATTCATTGCACCCTTCCTCAAATGCCAGAAGCAAGATCCTCAGTAGCCCTCCTGCTGGGGATAGTCTTCGAGCAATAATAAAAATGCCTACGAAGTATTGGGTGCTGACTTAGCACAGTGCTCAGAGCATCACACACACAGTCTCATCAAGCACTCACCACAGGGCCAGGAAGTACACAGTACACATCTCTCTCTCTTTCTTTCTTTCTTTCTTTCTTCAACAGGGTCTCACTCTGTCACCCAGGCTGGAGTGTGCAGTGGTGCAATCTCGGCTCTCTGCGGCAGCCTCCACCTCCTGGGCTCAAGTGATCCTCACACCAGCACTTACTATCACACTTGCCTAATTTTTTAAGGTTTTTTTTGGAGAGATGAGGTCTCATCATATTGCCCAGACTGGTCTCGAACTCCCAGGCTCAAGAGATCCTCCCACCTCAGCCTCCCAAAGTTCTGGGATAACAGGCATGAGCCACCTTGCCCAACCAATACACACTTCTTTTTACCCATTGTAGTGACATGAAAACCAAGGCTTCAAGAAGCAACTCATTGGCCCAAGTCATTCAGTCAGCAAGCATTGTGTCCAGTGAAGGTCTCACTCACTGCCAGCACCCTCTAAAAGTCATTGATGGATGATTGTCCACCAGCTACCTGCTAGAGACTTCCTCTGATGGGGAGCTCACTGTCTAAAAGAGCAACCCTTCTTATTGTAGGGGAGCAAATAGACAGAAAATCCTTCCTGACAGTGAGCAGAAGTCAGCCTCCCTAAGCATGGCTCCCTTAGACCCAGATGAGCCCCAGAGGCAATGCCTTTATCCCATACCATCCTGGAATAGCATTCAGCCGCTATAGAAGCTCTTCCACACAGAGCTGTCAGATGGTTGATTAATTGATTGATTGGTGTTTGGGGCTCGTTCTGCAGCCAGACTTTGGGCTTAGTCAGTGATCAGGGTCAGGGCTTAGTCAATGGTAGAGGCCAGGGGTTGCGTACCCAGCCAAGGTCAAGGTTACCATCTGTGCCTGGGTCAGAGATTGTGAACAGACTTTCTTCCAGTCCTTTCCAGGGGTCATGCTGCAATCTTGGCCTCATTAAAACATGATTCTTACTAACCAGCTGGGCCCATCTGGTTTCTTATTAATCCAGAAGTGAGCTGGAGGAAGCAGCCTTCTGGGGAGTGAGCAGCCTTGGATTAAAGAGCTTGCCAGGCATGCCGTTGCCTCCTCTTCTCTGCAGCCAGGAAAGCAACCTGCCATCCCTGCTGTGGCCTTTGGCCCCTCCTCACTGTGGCCAGACCACAGGGCTTCGGCTGGTGACCAAGCCATGCTTCCTGTGGATCCAGAGGAGAGACAGGTGGGAGGAAGAGTTGAGAGTAAAGGAAGGGCTCCATAGGGGAGAGACGTGGTAGGGACGGAGGAAGTGTGTGTCATGAGGTCATCCAAGATCCAGCTATGCCCAGCTGTCACACCTGCCTCTTCCCTTCAAGTGGACGGGTCTCATTTCCATTCCACATGCTTTACACAGCCGCTCACACTGCATAAAAGCCACTTTCATTCCAGTTCCACAGAACCAAATTCTACTTCTCATCCCCCTTCCTTCACGGCCCATCTCAGGTGTTACCTCCTTCATGAAGCCTTTCCCGATTCCTTCAGCTGAAAGGACCACTCTCTGTTCTGATTTACTTGTTAGAGCTATTTGTGGGCAGGTCTAATCATTCCTCTCAGTCTGTGAGCTCCTGGAGGGCAGAACTCATTTTTATTTCATGTCTCTGTCCCCCATAATACCCAACTCTTACACCTGCAACAAGTTTAAAGTAAATATTTACTTTTTTGATAAAAGGCTTTGTGGATGGAGAAATGCATTTATCAATGAAAGGATGATGTCAGAGTCACATGTTGAATTCCCCAGGAAGGACATCCTAAGCCATAGTTTAGTGTGCAGGATGTTTAATAAGGAGCATACGTGGGGTCAACACCTGTACAAGGGAGAGGAAGGAAGCAGGAGCAGGCAGAGGGAAATTCAAGCTGCAATACAGGCCCCACACCATGGGCACTCTGGAGCAAGAACAGCCCTGAAGAGTTGTCCTGATGCACCAAGATGATCAGGCCCTTATACTCTCACAACGATGACAATGAATGTAGGCTTCCCTGGGAAAGGGCGTAATCTTGGGCAAGGCAGCTCTCCTCAACTAAGACAATCCCTGAAGGAACTGTCCACTAAAAGCTCCTTGACACCAGCACTCCTAGCAGTTGGAGCTATAAGTCCTCCATCGCAAGGGGATCTGAACAGCACATCACAGTGTCCACCACAGATAGAGATGATAGATGATGGATGATGGATAAATGCATGGTTGGCCAGATGGATGGATGGATGGATGGATGGATGGATGGATGGGGAAAGGATGGATACATAGATGTGAATGGTGATTAGATAAATGGATACTTGGATGATGGATGGATGGATGGATGGATAAATGGATGGGTGGATGCACAGATGCATGGATGATGGATGAATTGAAGGATTCATAGATACATGAATTCATGGATGATGAATGGTTGGGTGAATGACTGACAACAGATGTATGGATGCATGAATAGGTAATACTTTCCCAGCATTTCATGTCATTTGAGTAACTGGGTTCTCCCAGTTACTCACCTTCTTCTTCCTTTTCCCTTGGGCAGATTCAAGAAGGGAGCCCAGACAGCAATCTTAGCAAGCAAAATCATCCAGAGCATGATGGCAGAGCTCTCCAGCATCAGCACAAAACCAAGTTGGGAAGGGGTCTGGGGTCTATTACCTGGATCTATAGCAAAGGCTATAACATATTAAGACAGACATGACCACAGGCCCGTGACAAGCATGAAAGTAATGAGAGGCAGTGAGTGAGCAGTCAGCAGCAGCATGGACACCAGGGGAGCTCCTCCAAATGGCAAGGGTCTTTGCCCTGCCAAGAGGAAGGGCAAGTTTCAGTACCTCCGGGGTCTAGGGAGAGTCTTCCCCTTCCACTGAAGGCCAAGCACAAGTACCCTCAATACCAGCCACTCTGTGGACTGACCCCTGCCAGTGGCAGCACAAAGCCCCTCTTTATGCTGTGGCTTTCACACGCTAACCCCCAGCCAGCTGCCCTCTTCTTGTGACTCAGCCATTGGGGGACATATCAGGTTAATCTCAGGCTTAGAACAGCTTTCAGGGGCCACAAAGACTAGGGACGCACATCGAGGGCTGATGACAAAACATTGATTGAGGTAGCTTGATGCTCCATGTCTTGCAGAGCAGCTTTCACTCATGGTGAGACAGAGCCCACAGGATAATCTGGGCTGGAGATGAGGCCAAGTCTGGGGACGGGGAGCCTAAGGATGACTGTCTTTTCCTCTCTCCCTGTCCCATGCTTGTCCAAGCTTAAGCTTCACTCCCCATCCACTCCCTAACCAGAATGCCATTCCAAAGCCAGGGCTCCCCACTGGCAAGGTTGTGAGGCTAGGTCTTCTCTCAATTTCTCTGACCTCAGGAGGAGCTTTGAGATGGGGGAAGATGAGGGTCGGAGGAGAAACAGAGACATTATCTTACCTAATTGCCTAAATGTGATATGAAGCCTCTGCACAACTTCCCAGCTTCATCCCACAACAAGCCTCCCGTTTTCCCATCACTGTGGGGGAGGGCAGTTATGTCACAGGCAGCCCCATCAGGAGTCCCATGTGGCAAAGAACCAAAGACTTTTACCAACAATCCTGAGTGACCTCAGAAGTGGCTCCTCCAGCCCCATCAAGCCTTGGATGACTGCAGCCCTGGCCAACATCCTGATCACATTGGCCTCATGAGGGACCCTGAGCCAGAACTACCCAGCCAAGCCACTCCCAGCTTCCCAACCCACAGACACACTCAGAAACAAACAGAAAAAAAAAATGCTTGTTGTTTTAAGCCACTAAGTTTGGGGTAAGATGTAACATAATGAATAACTAACCCTAACCCTAACCCCTTCACACGCATTCAGAGAAGAGGAGCTGATAACAGGTTTGCAGGTCCCCAGAGGACAGTGGGCAGGATGTACTGTGCACAGTCACCATGCATTTTTAAATGGTTCTCACATGAGACTCGCTCTTATCTCTTCTTTTTCCATGCATGGCATCGATCTGTTAGTCAGCCTGGGGACTTCTTTTCCTGCCTGCCCCACCCTAATCCCACTCAGACCCCCTTTAGGGGTCTCCTGTCATGGTATCTGTGCTGCAGAAATGAGGCCGCAAGCTGCATGGAAGAGCTTAGTCTCTAGCTACATCTTAGAGCTTGGACACATTTTGTCTATGGTTTCAGGAAACTGCTTTTGCTTGCTGAGATTGCTGTCTGGGCTCCCTTCTTGAATCTGCCTAAGGGAAAGGGAATCCCTTAAATCTCAAGCTAAATCCATATGGCCCAGCCCAGGCTATCAGAGAGCCCTTCACTAAGAGATCAGACATCAGCACAGCAAATAATAAAGCAGTGGCTTGACTTTCCACTTGTTCTTCTCCTTGGGAACCTCATGGAGAGATGTGGCTGTGCTGTGAGACAGAATTCCAGCCATAACCACATCTTTAGAATGAAGATTTCCAGCTAGTGATCTATGAATAGGTTTTGGGTGTGTGCCAAGTGTAACTTCCCTTCAGCTTTGAAGTATTGATCCCCTCAGCTTTTGGAACCACTGGGTGAAGCCTGGAACAGTCAGACATCAAGCCAATCACCTTAGGCTGTGGGCAATCTCGTGGAATTTCCTCAGTGGACTGTACAGATATTACCAATTTCCATCGGTGCCAAAATGTGAAAAAAAAAGAATAGTGAACAATACTAAACTCAGCAAACATATTTAAATAATTCCTCCCTACTCTTTACCTTCATCCAAGTCAGTGATAAAAACCCAAGCCAGTATAGGGTCAAGAGCAAAAACCCAACCACCAGAAACCTCCCTCTGGAAGGACAAGAGCCACTCATCGATACTGGGTGTGTTTATCTAACTACTGCTCCACCCAGATATTTTTCCATCCATTCCACATCTGTCTATCTTGTCCACATGGATATCATGACGTATCTTATCAATCACTTTGCTGATTTTGTAGTCCCATGCGAATTAATGGATTAAGATAATCATCCTCAGTGGCTGATAACAATACATAAAAAGAGAATCATCCAAGCATCGTGTACCCCCAGGGAATAGGGAACACTACCTATGAAGAGGGGTGTCAGTTATTTGGTGACTGTCTTTCAGCTCCAAACCCCCTCCTCTCCTTGCCCTCTCTATGCCTTGCTTTGAGATGCTGGGCCCAGAACTCTGCAAAACACCTTTATCTTTTGCTGGCTGATTCCATGTTTGGCTCTGCCAGTAAGAACACTGTGGAGAGACTGGAAGGCAGGAGAAGAGACTTGCTACTTCCCACTGGCTTACTGGATTCTGTTGCCATTGCACCAGCATTGACCCTTCATCACGACACTTCAGGGGACCCAGCAACTGCTGAGTGGTGTCCCCTGGGATGTCTGAGACCCAGCTATGCAGTTCTAGATTCTGTCTTCCCACTTCTTCCCTTTGTCCCTCATTCCTAGAGATGGTGATGCATCCTGGAGTTGCTACCTCTGCTGAAATGCCCAGTGTAGTTTCTGTTTTCCCTATTGAGCTCCTAAATGCTGTGGGACTCTGCCAAATATAAACGAAAGAAAAAGAAAGAAAGACATTGAACCTGAATCTGATCAAATTTCTAGATCTAACCATTAATTTAACCCATCAAGTTTTGTGGTGATTTGTTATGCTATGATAAACAACTAATACAGGTGTGATCATGGTACCATAGTTATGATATTTGATGCACAGTGAAATATTTATATAATGTCTGTGATTATCTTCAAAATAATGGGGAAGGTGAGAGGAAAGAATGTGGTTGGGAGTGAAACAAGATGAAGCCCTGAGCAGAAAGCTGATGAAGTTGAAGGATGGGTACTGCTATGGTTTGAATTTGTCTCCCAAAATATATGCTTTGGAAACTTAATTCCCAATGCCACAGTATTGGGAGGTGGGGCCTAAGGACAGGAGATTAGGCCAAACCTTGCATGGCAAAATGTGTGCTGACCTGTACACTGTATATCAGAATCCACATTTTTTCTCCTTTTGAGAAGTGGAATGGTGTACATTTATCTTCAGGAACATTTCTTGCTCTGCCTTCTCAAGGACAGAGAGCGGCTCAGTGATCTTCCCCGCAAGATGATCTGTGGATCATGAGTTCTCTGCTCATTGTGGAGCACAAAACTCATTTAGAGCAGCCAGGTGAGTGCAGATAACTTTTTTCATACATCTAATGCTTTCATAGCATATTTGTACTTTCCTTGTCAGTCCAAAGAGAAGGGACAGAAGCAAAATAGGAGATGAAGAATTATGTTCTGTCCACCACTGAAAGGTAGTATGCCATCTTCCCCAAGTTCTGCTGGGCCTAAAGCATACATATATCAGGAAAAGAAACAAAAGAAAGAGAAAAGCAACAGAAAGTAAAAATGTGAGGCAAAATGAATGAAATAGGGTAAGGAAGAGTCATTTGATACTGATAAAAGTTGTGATCAATAATGAAGTCAGAGTCCAGTTCATGAACATTAATGGACCAGAGAACACAGCATCGAAATACATTAAGCCTAAATTCTTAGATGTGTGAGGAGAAATTGACAGAAACTCAATTATAGTGAGAAACCAGCATACTCATTTCAATCCGTGTAAGATCAAGAAAGCAAACTTAAAGCAATAAGGGAAACAAGCTGTATTATTAATAGCTGAATTAGCAGATATTGAACTTATATTCTATAGAGACTATCTTTTTTGTCAAGTGTTTGGGCAACACTTGCAAAATTGATCATATACCAAATCACAAATAAAACCTTATTCAAAATCAGTCAATTCTAAGTAACCAAGTGTAATAAAATTAGAAACAAATAATGCAAGCTCATTATTTACATGAATAAATTTATTAAAGTCATTATTTACGGGTTTTAAAAACACACACACACACTATTTTAACCCAAGAAGGGGGTCTTTTGGTCTCAATTTTCTTTTCTCTGTAAAATTCGTAAACTTCCTTTTCTGTTATCCTTGAAATTTTAGGAAGCCTTAGCTCAACTGGCCTTCTGATTTTCTGACCCTGCCTATCCACACCCCACTGAGTGGTCATTCGGTGTTATCATTTTGTCTTTTCTTTTTTTTTTTTTTTTTTGGCAATGGTGCTTGTTTTCTTCTAGGAAGCCAACCTCCCCACTACTCTCAATGTGTGAAGAGGTCCGGTATTAACTACACCCTGTCCCCATTGCCACTGGTGAGCACATAGTACCAACCTGATCAATAAAGTATTGTATTACCTGCCCACAGTGATTAGTTCAGGAATGACCACATGTCCCAATCCAGCCAATGAGACATTTGCTAGGACCACTGGGCTCAGTTTCCTACTGGACTTGAACTTGGGAACATGTTAAGCCTGGAATAGTGGCCGCCATCTACCTGGCTATCATAAGAGGAGTTCCTATGCATGTTCTTAAGAATGGAGCCAGCATAGGCTCCTGTGCCATGTTCCATGGCATCATTTGAACTCCTAAATCAAGCCATACCTGAAATAAGACCTGCCTCTAGACTTCAATAAATTCCCTTTTGGTTTAATCCAGGTTGAAAGGAGTTGTCACTTGTAACAAGGACACTCCTAGCCACACTAGTATCTTTTCTTTCCATTTTGAGCCTGTCCCTTTAAGCCTGATGTCTTTAGACACTATTCTCTTTTGAATACGTACTCAGTTATTTGGGTCTGAATGATCCAAATTGCATTTTTCTTGGAACTTCCCATCCCTTTCTTGAGCAGTCTTCCCCTCTAGAGTGTCATGCCATGGATCATTTGTATCATTCACCAAATGTGTCTATCATTCCTGTCATTTTGGGGGATGTTTAAAATCTTTCTCATTCTAAGTCAATGCTTTCTGACTGTGGATTGACTCAAATAGATTCCTTTGTAGCTACTGTTTCTCTGAGAGAGGGAGGGACAGACAAACAGACAGACAGACACCAACAGAAAGGCCAGGCTACAAATTGTTGTCAAGCCTACCCTGAGGCAGAAATCCTGCCAGGTATATATCTTTTCACATCTTATCTTCGGTAAGCCCATGAAATCAATTTTAAAATGCCCATCTTAGACATGAAGGCAGCAAGCCACTTGCCCAAATTACTACAAAGGAAGAAGAAGCCAGAGGTCAAAAGCAGATCTGCCTGATCTCAAAGGCTTTCATTATTCCTGTGTCACCAAACTGCCCACTCAAGGCCATTGTTTCTTCAGGAGCAGATCCTGGGACACCCCTTGGATAAAATTCTGGGAAGCAGCCCATGTGGGGAGGTGGAATCTCAGGGGAAGGGTGACAAGGTTGACTTAGTTTCCCCAGAGAAGAAACAAGAATTCTGGGATCCAGATACACCCATTATAGGCTTCTGGGAATGTGGCCAGGCTGTTCTGTCCTGCCTCCATCAGTATCAGGCTGAGATGGCACCAAGGCTTCTGGCTGGCACCTTACAGGAACACTGAGGAGACCAGGGAGGAGGTGTCACATGCGACCTCTGGCCCCATGTCTTCACATCCCAGAAGGCCCTCCCCAGACCTGACCATGGAAGAAACTGCCCACTCTGGACAGATGTCACTACCATGCCTCCTGCTCCCTCCCAGGGAGCTGGAGCCATCGGCAGGGCATCCATCCCCAGCTGCAAGACAGAGCCCACCTTCAGGCCAGTGGCCCCAAACCCAAAGTCCGGCTCTTCACTGTTCTCTGTTTGAATAAGGACTCTGGGAAACACACCCAGTGTAAGACACATGTTGTGGAGAGAGGAACACTTCTTTGTGGGGAGAGGGGCTGTCTCAGGATATTTCATGTAATGACAATGGAAGTTGGAGCTTGACACATGAGGGTTTGTTCTTTTAGTCACAAAGATGCTATTGTCAGCAAAGAGTGACTCTTCTAGAATCCCCCAGGTAGATCCCAACCCCTTCCCCACCTCCCAAAAGCATGGCATCCACGACCCCACCCAAAGAACCTTATGTGATCATGCTTGCTCCAATGCCTACAAGAGAACCGCCTCCTATTGGACATCTAGTAGAACAGATCGTTTACATATATTATTTTTAATGTGAACATTTTGCTGCTGTCCCCATTTCACATATGAAGAAACTGAGGCTCAGTTTATTCAAGAAATCCATACCCTCTCTCTCTCTCTTAGCAGTTGGGCCACTGGAACTAGATATACATGTGCAGTGGATGGTGGGTTGTCCATGCCCATTTAAATCCATTTACTCACCTGACAGGTCTTATGTGGATATTTGTCTACTCCACTAGACAGAAGCACCTCTAAGAGCTGGATCCAATTCCAATTCCAAGAGTGCAGAATAATAGACATTGGAGACTAGGGAGGTGGGAGGATGTGGGGGTGAGAGATGAGAAATTACTTAATGAGTGCAATGTACACTCTTCAGGTGATGGTTACACAAAAAGTCCAGACTTCACCACTGTGTGATATATATATATATGTATCAAAACTGCACTTGCACCCCATAAATTTATAAAATTATATATGTATGTATTTATGTGTATGTATGTATTTTTTCTGAGACAGAGTCTTGCTCTGTCACCCAGGCTAGAGTGCAATGTGTAATCTTGGCTCACTGCAACCTCTGCCTCCTAGGTTCAAGGGATTCTCATGCCTCAGCCTCCCAAGAAACTGGGATTACAGGCACCCACCACAACACCTGGCTAATTCTATGTGTATATGTGTGTATTTTTAGTAGAGATAGGGTTGCCATGTTGTCCAGGCTGACTAGATTTCTGGCCTCCACTTCCCAAAGTGTTGGGATTACACTCATGAGCCACTGCACCATACCAAATACGTATTTTTAAACAAACTGGTTCTGACCCCATCCTCCATGTGTCCCCCATTCTCCACATGGTGCTTTGAGTAGATGCCTAGGAACATATTCCATAGTTGTGGCTGCCCATGATCCCTTGAGGGGCTTTTCATTTGGGGACATTCCCTCTTGATGGGTTCTGCCTCCCTGAGTATATTTTAACCCAATCCTCTGGCTCCCTTGCAGTTAGTAGGCAGGCATGTGACCTGGATCTGCCATTCAGACGCTGCCCTGAGAGTCCCTGATTCTCATGAGGGAACAGACATGGGGCATCTGTTTTGTGATCCAGCTTTCAGCTTTCAGGGTGGCTGAGTTACAAGGTCAACTTCCAGTGACAGAAGAGACCATGGCTACGGCAACGTCGGCTCCTGACACCCAGTTCAAGGGCAGCTACTGCAGCAGCAACAATGTCCCCATCGACTCAATTCCATGGCGTGGTCCTGAGACTTCCTCCTGGAATCCTCACCTCAAGTCTGTTTCTCCTGCCCTTCCAATGACTCTGTGTAATCTGATCTACTTTAATAAATCCCTTTTCAGTTAAAACCAGCCAAAATGAATACCAATATTTGCAACTCAGTAAATGTTTGGCAAATAAACATTTTTAAATGACTTCTCTCCCTGGAGCCTGGAGAGGAAGCCCCAGTGCAATGCACACTTAACCCCTTCTTTTCTCTCCACCTCCTTATTACTGCCACCTCCAGGTCCCTCAGGCAGCCTCCATGAATGCAAGCAGGATGCAGCCCAAGGCATTGTGGTAACTGGACCTGTGCCTGGCACATGGCAGACCCAAGTACACATTTATTGATTGCTGTATTTGTCTCAACTCTCTTGTACCCCCGAATGCCCTGAGCTGCTTTTGGAAATTTTCATCTATTAAATTATTTTCATGTCTCAGGCACTGGCCAGAGGGCTTTACAACTATTAGTTCATCTAATCTTCACAGCACCTCATAAGGTCATCTCATCAGTATCTTGCAGCTGAGACACTGAGGTCTGGAGACATGAGGCAGCTTGTTCATGCTCACAGCCAGGAAGTAACAGGGCGGGGTTTGAACCCAGGACTATTTGGCTCCAAATCTGAACATCCTGACCACATCCCTCTGCTGCATAAAAGGAGATGGGCTTCTGGCCGCAGGATGTCCAGGCACTGGCAGGGGGCAATAGTCAATCCCCATAAGCCCTAATGAACGTTCAGGGATTAACAGGCAGGCTCGATCCGCCAATGCTCTGCTTCACAACAGGAAGACTTAAAGCTATTATGCTTTTCTGTTTTAAAAACAAATGTTGAGGACTTTCTGGCCACCTGTGACTATTGTCTAAGGCCACACAATGGTTTGGATATTCTCCACTGCAGAGGACTTTCCCAGACTCACCAGGATGTGAGCAACAGCAGTCTTCTTTTTTGAAGGGTCCCTGTTATGGACTGAATGTCTGCATCCCCCGCAAATCCATAGGTCAAAATCCTAGTCCCCATTATGATGCTATTAGAAAGTGGGGCCTTTGGAGATACTTAGGTCATGGGTGGAGTCCTCACGAATGGGATTAGTACCCATATAAAAGAGACCCCAGAGAGCTCTCTTGACATCTTTCTGCCATCTTTTTTGAGCTGGGTTCAAGTGAGGCGGGTGGACCACTTGAGGCCAGAAGATACATACCACAAGAAGAGGGTGCCTGCAGCTGGAAAAGGGCTCTCCCCAGCCCCCACCATGCTGGCACCCTGATCTCAGAGTCCCAGTCTTCTGAACTGTGGGAAATCAACCTCTGTCATTTATAAGCCACCCAGTTTAGAGCACTGTGTTACAGCAGCCCAGATTGACCAAGACAGTCCTCCTCTCCAGGCCTTCTCCCACCCCTTCCTCAGCTTCCAGGGAGGGGATACCAGCAGGAAGCTGGAACTTTCTAGAACACAGGTATGGAGTACATGCTGTCAGGGAGATCTCATCTGCTCTGACCGAGTGATGGTCCTGAAAGACCCGAGGAGGCAGGAGAGGCAAGCTCGGGTGGGTTGCTGATGTTCTTCCCAACTACACATAGCACTCACCAACCACCTGTGTAGGGGACTCTGACAAGGGACTGTCTGAGGAGCGGCAGAAGCTTTGCTCAAGGTCTGTTAGTGTCAACCCTGAACCTGCTCTGGAGATACACAAGTGAAGTGTTGGGAATGCATAACTTCTGCAGCAAAGGCCAAGGTTAGGACTCATTTGGGTGTGGGCATCCAACTCAGAGGTTGTAAAGTGAAGGCCAGTAGGCCGAATCCAATTCCTGTAGTTTTTTTCAGCTTGCAAAGTGCTTACAAAAATATATTATCTAATTATTTTCCCCCGTTTTAATTGAGAGATTTCACAGTGTAGTGAGCCATGGGACTTGAAGAGTACAAGGCCCTTTAAGAGTAGAAAGACTATTTAGTCAAATAAAGTATACATATACACCATTTTCAGAAATTCCTTCCTGGATATAGATCCTAGAGAAATTATCAAGCAGATCTATAAAGAGAGTGTGAGGCTTTCCATTTTGCGACTGTTTGAAGGGGGAAAGGGAGAAGAGGAGATTTAGAGGCAAGCTAGGCCTCCCTCGCTAAGAGATGGATAAATGTGGTGGATACAGCAATTAGGAGCAACAGCCTAGAGGCACATACAGTAACCTAGATAGATCATTACAAACATAATGCTGAGAGAAAAAAATCGAATTAGGTCTTTAGCACTATACAATGTATACAAATGAAAATACATGTACATAAAATCATGTCAGTTTCATAAAATCATAAAAATTAAAGGAAGTCTATCAAGCACATCAGATGCAGGCAAAGAAACCCAAAGAGGGATAAGAGGTAATAGAAAAATTCATCCACATATCACTGCATGGACCAGTGATGTGAAGGTCAGAAACAAAAAGAGGCTTAAATCAATTCTGAGTTTCCTGAGACTGACCCAAAAGAGCCCGGAGCCCCACAACTTAGAGATCAGGGGAGAGGAGTCAAAGGAACAAAAGAGAAAAGCCCTAACATTTTTCTCCATGTGAGGCCAACAGTGGACCCAGATTCCATGGGCCAAGCTGTCAAGGACTTTGACTAGGCTCTTTTGTAAAAGGATCTTTGGGGTATTGCTTTACCAGCCAGTAACCTCTGTGACCAGTGCTGCCCTTGCCCGAGTTTTGCTTGGGCCTCTGGGCTCATTCCACCCATTCAGTCTGGCAGGCTGCACTCAGCTCACATTACCAGCGTGGATCCCATGCTTTCCAAGGGCGAGCTAGGCATAGAGTGGTGAGGTGTGCATACACAAGTAAAGACAAAGTCTGGCCACTGTGCACAGCCAGGCATACTGGCTGCAGCAGGGCAGGCAACTCCAGGCACCAGCATACATGCTGGCTCCCTGCAAGGCTGTGGCTGGACCAGACGTACCGTAAGCAGCTTCCACTGTGGGCACTGGGGAACATGGTGGCACCCAGAAGCTTGGAGATGCCAGGAACCACAGAGCCTCTAACAGGGTGTCACAGCCCTGACTCAGGGAGCTCCTAGGTCTGGACTCCCCAAAGAGCTGCAGTTCTCTCCTCCTCATTGCCCACAACATGGTGAGTGGGGAGGGCACATTGCAGCCCTGTTTGTGCTACATCTCTTTCAGTTCCACCATTCGGCAGGTCCCAACTTCTTGTCCCACATCCAGGAAGAATGAGGTACACAGACACCTGGAGAATGAACAAGGTGAAGAGGTGCTTTGTTGAATGATAGGACAGCTCTCAGGAGACCCAAAGTAAGTAGCTCCTTTTTGCAGGCAGTTTGTCCCAATAAGTGCAGCTCTCAGTGGAGAGGAGATCTGGAGTGGGTAGCTCCTGTCTGCAGGCAGGTTGTCCTGATGTCTCTGAAGCCCTCAGCAGAGGGGAGACCTGAATGGGTATCTTCTATCCACAGGCAGGTCATCCATCCTGTCATCTGCCCAAGTCTGGCTGAGTCCAGGGTTTTTATGGGCTTCAGAGGGGAGGAAGTGTGTGCTGATTGGTCCATAGGTGGTCATGGGCAAACCTGGAAAAAGCACCATAAGTTCTCACTCTGGTTAGTGGAGCTGGCAGCCCAGCCCCCATGCTTCAGGTCATACCTCACTTGAAGGTGGGGCTTCACCAGGTACCTGCCCCTTTCCATTCAAGAGCCTGTCTGCCTCCTGATGCCATCAACCTGCCATCCACAGTGCCCACAGCACCCAGGTTGTTCATGCCTAGGGGCACCTGCAGGCCCCTGCCTCACTGTCCTCAGTGTCACCGCCCGCCCCCCCCCCCGCCACCAGCCTCCTTCCCATGCTCGTCATTACCCAAAGTCTAGAGAGGGCAAGGCAGTAGGGAGCTGTCATGTCAGCGCTGCCCCAAACATATGCACATGAAGCCAGGTTGCAACAGCACATGGGCTATACCTCAACTTTGCTCTAAAATCAGAGCAGGCACAAGAAGCAGGCACTTCTGAGCCTGCAGGGGCAGGGGAGTTTCCCTGGCCCCCAAGAGTGAAAGGATCCCCAGATCTACAGCTACAGCTGGGCCTGGAAGGGCGGGGCTCCCATTCTTCCAATTTGTTAGGGGGTGGGGCTTCTGCGTGCTCCCAGCTCCCACTGGCTCCATGGTGCACACAGCCCCAACTACACCTCCCCTGCTGCAGCTGACATCATACTGGCCACTCCAGGTGAGCTGCTGCTGCCATCACCTTCATTCATTCCTACATATAGGACTCACCTCAGCTTTCTGGGGTGGGTTTAATGACTAAATACATGTAAAGCCCCTGTAACCATCCCTGGCACAAAATAAGCACTCAACAAACTCAACTGTAACTCAGCAAACATCCACCACTGAGCACCCACCCTCTCCCCAGGATATGGGGGCCCCACAAAGAATAATTTGTGATCTCTGCCCTCAAAAACTCACAGCCTAGTGGGAAGTCAGCAAAGTGAGCAGACCTTGGAGATAGCATGACGCAATGGATGGAGACTGAGTCTGGGCATGGAGAGCATGTTCAGGAACACCCAGGGTGGCTTGCAGAGTCAACTAGGCTCGCTGGAGCAGGGACACCTGAGCTGAGACGCCACAAAGGGTCTGAGAGATTCTGTCACAACTTGTTGGTAGGCTTTGGGCTGAGTTTTGGTTTACTAATCAATGAAAGAAGAATGAGCTCTATTTGGGGAGTTTGCTAAATTTAGAGGTTCCATGAATATGCCTAAGGAATGACTATAATATCCAGTGAGGACAAGCAAGGTTGAAGGCCCCCAGCCCAACCCCAATTTACCTTTTGTAATGAGCACAGAAGTATGCAGCCCAGACTTCAGGGAAAGGCTTTGGTGCTCCTGGGGCTGGGAGCACCCCTTAAGTATCCACCTCAACTGCAGAGAGCCACCACTAGAGGTCACACCCTTCCCAGGGTGGCCTCCATCCAGTGACTGACCAAAGAGGTAGGGAGGATAAAGGCCTGGCCATCTTGGTCCATTCAGACAATGCTGATGGGCCAGTGCTGGCTGCAGAGCTCCCCTTGGGGCTGGCCTGGGACGATCCTGGGCCTGCTTCCCAGCTTGATTTCTTTCTCTGCCCAATTCTGCTTCCTCCCCCCCCCCTTCCACAGGTCTTCATCCCACAGATACCCTTTGATAGACACCCTGCACACTAACCTTTGTCTCAGAGCCTACTTCTGAGGGAACCCAACTCGAAACATTATTTTATGTACTAAGATTTGCTTAGAAAATGGCAAAAACCAAAATATCAATGTGTTTGTTATAGGATAGTTATTAATTATTAGTCTGCTGCCAAAAACCAACAAACTTCAAAACAGACAGACTCAATTTCCCTCTGGCCAGAACATTCAATGAGAGTAACCAAAGAGTCATTCATCAAACACCACTGAGCGTCGGAGCAAGGCTTCAAAACGCTGAGTTGAGTACATGTGGGTCTGGATGCTACATAACAGTTTCAGTGTTATTTTCTATAATAGGCTCTCTTGGGTATTTCCTAGGGATTTTATTTATTAATTATCCTCACAATAACCAGGATTATTGATTTATGTGTGCAAAGTTAGGCTTTTTCCTATTTTGTTTTGTTTTCTCCACATTCATATCCTACTGGAATCCTGTTTCCTTACAATGTCAGGTTTACACAAAAAACTAAACAGGTTCACAACCACCTGGATCCAAAGCAGGATTTGGTTGTGAAAAAGAAAAGAAAGGAACAACTCAAGGAGGTGAGGGAGAAATAGTTCAGTTGATCTTTAAACAACACAGATGTTGGGGACACTGACCTCCTGCGCAGGGGGAAACCTGCATATAACTTTTGACTCCCCAAAAACTGAACTACTAATAGCCTACTATTGACTAGAGGGCTTACCAAGAACATAAACAATCAATTAACACATATTTTGTGTGTTACATATATTAGATATGTATTCTTGCAAGAAAAATGAAAATGTTATTCATAAAATCATAAGAGAAACTACATTTACCATCCATTAAGTGGAAGAGAATCATCGTAAAGGTCTTTATCCTCATTGTCTTCACATCAAGTAGGTTGCAGAGGAGGAGAAAGAGTAGAGGTTGATCTTTCTGTCTTAGGGGTGACAGAGGCAGAAGAACTGACGTATAAGTAGGCCTGCACAATTCAACCCCATGTTGTTCAAGGGTCAACTGTAATAACAGCAATCCGCATTAGTTGAGCACTTACTAAATGCCAGGCACTAGATCCCAGAGCTAGTAAGTGGCAGCACCAACACTTGAACCCACATCTTTCTGACTCCAAAGCCCAGGGCATAATTCCCCTACCACCTGTGCCAGTCAAGTTGTTCTAGAAAACTCTGGAGGCAGAAGTCAAGTTCAAGCTACTATTAGCACAAGGGGTAAGGTAAGATATACTCTGGGGGCCCTAGAAAAACAGGCCAGTGGAAACCAGCTGTGGTCAGAGTATGGCCTTATGATGAATCAACTTTTGGGGAGACCCTGAGGCCTTCCATGAAGTATGGGAGCCAAGTATCTGGGGAACCCCATGCCAGAGGGTGTCTTCAGCAGGCCTGCATGCAGGTGTCTCAAAGTTCAGGTCAGGCCCTGAGTGCTCTGACCCCATCTACCCTCCATCACAATTTTGCCCCCAAAAGGAGGAGCAGCTCTGCCTTGAAGCCCATCCCCAAGTCAGGCCACCCTGCTCCTCACAGCACTGGGTTTGCCATAGCAGCCATTTGAGGCAGCTGAGATGCTTCTCTCACAAAAGAAGGGGTCCTTCACAAGGACAGGGAGATTGGAGGGCAGAGGAAAGGCGGGGAGGGGAGATTCCTGGAGGGTATGGCATTTGCCTTGCTTCTTTCCACAGAGGGTAGAGGGATTTCAATCAGTTCAAAGAAGTGGGGAGCTTGGAAGGTTAGAGCAAGATTTCCAAGGCACTTATGCTTCCACACACAGAGAACATGACATTTGCAGGGCACACTGGAGTAAAGTGGAGGTAATTTGAGAGCATCTGCAGGAAACTGGGTGAAAAAAACTATATTACTTTTTTTTACATTATATAATTTTGATAAGAAAAATAAGTACAAAGTAATAGGGAAAGTATTAAAAATTGAATACGTATCAAACTTCCCAATAAAATCTTTTCAAAAAATGTAATGAAAAAGTTGAGCTTTCTTCCATGGACAGTTTTTGTGTGTGTGTGTCAGACTTTATGCGTTAAATGACAATATGCAATTCTTGACCGGGGCTTTTTAATGATGATCTCTTCAAATTCTCCAAAGTCACTATCAACAGGAAACTTTTGTTCACACAAGTACATGATAAAAAATGTCAGACTATTTTATAACCAGTCAAAAATGTGTAACACTTGAAATTTTATTAAAAGAATCTAATAGCTCTTCCTTTTCTTTCTTTGACAAATGTAATGTCGAAATTTCTTATGATAAAGTGAATAGATTGTGAATACAATCAAATGTTTTATATCAAGTATTTCAAAATAATGAAGAAGTTCTAACTTGCAGAATGTATATGTATTGCTAGAGCTCTCTCCCTGCAGCTAGCAAGGATGCCACTAGAAGGGAACATCACCTGCAAATATGTTAAAGTTGCCAATTAATACAAAGATGGAGGTTTGGAGTTTTCTTCTAGAGATGCTCCATGCTAGAGACTACCCAGCTTCCCTCTTACCCCCTTCATTGGACTAGACACTGTGCTTTCAGTCCCATCTGGTAAGGTGATCAATCATCCCAGTTAGCCTTGATCTGATAGGTTTCCAGGGATATTATTCTTTAAATGCTAAAACTGGGAAAATCCCAAGCAAACCAAAATGTGTTGGTCATTGTGTTAGACCATTTTCATGGGGTTGATAAAGACATAGCCGAGACTGGGAAGAAAAAGAAGTTTCATGAACTCACAGTTCCACGTGGCTGGGGAGGCCTCACAATCATGGCAGAAAGTGAAAGGCACTTCTTACACAGCCATGGCAAGAGAGAATCAGAGAACTTGTGCAGCGAAACTCCCCTTTATAAAACCAGCAGATCTCGTGAGACTTATTCACTATCAGGAGAACAGTACAGGAAAGACCCACCCCATGATTCAATTGCCTCCCACCAGGTCCCTCCTATGACAGGTGGAAATTGTGGGAGCTACAATTCAAGGTGAGATTTGGGTGGGGACACAGCCAAGCCATATCAGTCATCCTACAGGAAAATCTGAAGGCCGTAAGAATCAGTTCTTCACTGCACACCTGTAACCCACTCAGTGCACACCTGTAGCCCACTTATTGCACACCTGTAGCCCATTTATTGCACACCTGTGACCTATTCACAGCACACACCTATTGGAAAGTTCTAAATTAGAGCAATGTTTCTCAAACTTTCATGTGAACATAAATAACCAGGGGACCTTGTTAAAAGTGAAGATTCTGAACCAGTAAGTCTGGGATGGGGCCCAAGAGTTCACATTTCAAACAAGCTCCCAGGTGATGTAGATGATACTGGTCTGTGGATCACTTTGAGTTACAAGGGCTTGGATACATTACCGAGGAGACCAAGGACAACATCCATCACCGTGAGAGAAGGTTTGCAGCCAACAGCCTCAGAGTAACCAGGAAAAGAGCAGAAAACAGTCACTGAAACCCATCTTCATCATTTGAAAATATCCATCCCCAACACTCCACAGATTAGAAGAGTTTCTCTCTGCATAGGGCAATGGTTGCCTATGGTGACAAATTTCCTATTGTGCCTCCAGACCAGACTGAGTCAAGATCAGTTGACATGAGCTGGTCCCTGGCATAGGTCATTTCATAGAGTTTCAGGCAGTGGCAAACTCAGCAGGCAAGGTCTCTGACCTCATGGTGTTTCCAACAATTCATCAGGCAAAGCAGTGTGCCTGTATGTTCATTCACCCTCTCATTTATTCTTTTATTTGCCAAATAGTGTCTGAGGACCTACTATGTGCCGGGTAAAAGGGAAGAACACCAAGCATGATCCCAGTAGTTCTGTTTTTGGTAATCCTAAATGCTAGATGCCTGGAATGACTCTCCTACTGAACAACTTTAAAAATCTAGACAAGATAATAAAAGGTCTTCTTAAATGTAAGATAAGCTGGCAAGAAGGTAAATAATGCCCAAGACCAAAAAAAAAAAAATGCAATGAAGGTAGAAACCAGAAAGATAATGGGAGAAAAGCAGCTGATGTTTTCCCAGAGGACGTTTACTGAACCCTGTGAAACAGGTTTGGTATTCCCAGGATCCTAGCACTCAAGGAAGTGCTAACAAAGCCCAGGATCTTCCCAAGGTGGAAAGTCTAATAAGAGTTTCTCCCACGGAATTGCTGAGACTTCCAAGGGGTTTGCTCTCAGGTTTAGGACTAAGGAGAAATATCAAGAACCCCTTCTTCATGAGGACTACAAAGAAAATTGATTCTCTTAAAACTAAACACTAAGTGGAAAATGGAAAAAGTAACTACTAAAAATCTAGAACAATTAGCCATTTATTTTATATATATATATAAATATATATATATATATATTTTATTGCATTTTAAGTTTTGGGGTATGTGCGAAGAACATGTAAGATTGTTGCATAGGTACATACATGGCAGTGTGGTTTGCTGCCTTCCTCCCCATCACCTATATCTGGTGTTTCTCCCCATGTTATCCCTCCCTAACTCCCCATCCCTGCTGTCCCTCCCCTATTTCCCCCCAACTGACCCCAGTGTGTGATGCTCCCCTCCCTGTGTCCATGTGTTCTCATTGTTCAACAGCCACCTATGAGTGAGAACATGTGGTGTTTGATTTTCTGTTCTTGTGTCAGTTTGCTGATAATGAAGATTTCCAGGTTCATCCATGTCCCTACAAAGGACACGAACTCATTGTTTTTGATGGCTGCATAATATTCCATGGTGTATATGTGCCACATTTTCCCTGTCCAGTCTATCATTGATGGGCATTTGGGTTGATTCCAAGTCTTTGCTATTGTAAACAGTGCTGCAATGAACATTCATGTGTGTGTGTCCTTATAATAGAATGATTTATAATCCTTTGGATATATATCCAGTAATGGGAGCTGGGTCGAATGGAATTTCTATTTCTAGGTCCTTGAGGAATCATCACACTGTCTTCCTCTTGAGCTAATTTACACTCCCACCAACAGTGTAAGAGTGTTCCTATTTCTCCACATCCTTTCCAGCATCTGTTGTCTCCAGATTGTTTAATGATCAACATTCTAACTGGCATGAGATGGTATCTCAACATAGTTTTGATTTGCATTTCTCTAATGACCAGTGATTATGAGCATTTTTTCATATGTTTGTTGGTCTCACATATGTCTTCTTTTGTAAAGTGTCTGTTCATATCCTTCGCCCACTAGTTTGTAAGTGAATTTCCTATTATCTGGGTTGTTCAAGACCCCACAAGCCAAGAATTCAATATGGAGTAGTTGCTGCCACATAGTGCCCCCAGTGGCCTGGCAGAAACCAAAGATAAATACTCTTCAGAAGAACCCTCTACAATCCTAGCTCTCACAAATTTCCATAAGCAGAAATTGAAGGAAAATGGGCTACTTGCAGTACAAAACTAACCAAAACACACAAGGAAACAAGGCATCATAACAAAGAAGCAACAGACACAATGACTGTAGAACAGACCTGCAAAGGACACAGCTACTAGACTTAATGAATAAATTATGAAATAATTATGTGTATCACTTTTCATAAAATAAAAAATACACTTCAAAATACATGCAGGGAACAAGAAAAGAAACAGTAAAGAATAACCAGGCAACACTGAAAATGGAAAAGATAACTTCTAGGGATGAAAAACATCATAACTAAAATTAAATATTGGATGAGCATACTTAACTACAGATTAGATACAGCTAAAGAGAGAAATGGTAAACTGAAAGATAATTACAAGGAAATTATCTAGAATTGAGCAGAAAAAGGCAAAGAAAAAGGAAAATTAAGAGTTTTTTTTTAATGAAGGATAAAGTAACATGGTCTAATATATGTCTAATTAGAATTCCAGGAAAAAAAAGTATAAGAGAATGAGGCAGAGGCAATATTTGAAAAACTAATAGCTGAGGACTTCAGAACTGATTAAAGACATCAGCCCACAGATTCAAAATACCAGTGAATATAAACATTAAATTAAAAGTTCATGCTTAGTTCCATCATATTAAACTGCAAATTCCAATGTCAATCACAAGATTTTTAAAACAACCAAAGAGAAAATATTATTCTAGGAAAACTACTAAAATAATGGCTGATTCTCATCAGCAGTCATGGAAACCATGAAAAAAAATAGAATGGTATTTTCAACATATGGAAAAAATAAATAAATATTACACCCAATTCTACACATAGAGATGTATTGAAAGAAAAAAGGTAAGAAAAAGACCTTTTCAGATATCCAAAAATTGGAAGTTTACCACTATGAGAGCTCACTGAAAGTTATACTCCAGTGTAGAAAAATAAATAAAATAAAAATAAATCTCAGAAAGAAAGTATGAAGTGGAAGAATAAATAAAGTGGTATATGGGTAAATCTAATCAAACATTAACTGCATTAAATTATTTTAAAAGTAATATGTCAAGAATATATTATATATTATGTGAAAAGTAATATATTTTTAAATATAGAATTAAAAGGCATGAAAAGGGACTTACACTTCTGCTCCTGAAGCTTTAAACTGCTACAGGATTTGCTCTACCACTGTAACCAATTCAAAACAAAAAAAATTAATAAAGAAATGTTGGCCGGGTATGCTGGTTCATGCCTGTAATCCTAGCACTTTGGGAGGCCAAGTGATTTGGTCTGACTGTGTCCTCATTTAAAATCTCATCTTGAATTGTAATCCGCATAATGTCCATGTGTCAAGGGTGGGACCAGGTGGAGGTAATTGGATCACGGGGATGGTTTCCCCAATGCTGTTCTTGTGATAGTGAGGGAATCTCACAAGATCTGATGGGTTTATAAACATCTGGCATTTCACCTGCTTGCACTCACTTTGTCCTGCTTCCTGTGAAGAAGGTGCCTTCTTCTCCTTTGCCTTCCACCATAACTGGAAGTTTCCTGAGGCCTTCCCAGCAATGTGGAACTGTGAACCTCTTTCCTTTATTGCCCAGTCTTGGATATTTTTCCCTGGCAGTGTGATACCAAGGCAGGCAGATTGCTTGAGCCCAGGAGTTCAAGACCAACCTGGACAACAAAGCAAAACCTCATCTCCACAAAAAATTAGCCAGGCATGGTGGCAGGCACCTGTAGTCCCAGCTAGTCAGGAGGCTGAAGGGGGAGAATCATTTGGGCCCAGGAGGTTGAGGCTAGAGCGAGGCTGCACTTTTACCTTTTTGTTCACATTACTGCTTTCCAGCCTGGGTGACAGTGAGACCCTGTCTCAAAAAAAAAAAAGTTTGCGGACATTTGACAATAGAAAGCTAGGGCTGTGTTCTCTGAAGGAAGGGAAACAAATGGGATGAGCCTTATGAATGTCCTGGCTAACTTTTCAAACTGCAGTCTGGGGAGGGGCAATGCAAACAGAACCCAGTGGCCTCATTGAGTTGAACAGACAATATCAAAGTTTAGGGAAACCAACAAGACTAAAATTTGTGAGGCAAATTATCAGAAAAAAGGGAGATGCACAGAGAGACATATAGAGAGCTTCAGAGGAGTCCCATTGAATCCTTAGATGAATATAGATCTACATGCATGGGGCAAAATTCCACAAGGTCAGAAAGACTCACTAGAAAGCAATAGACTAAACAATTTCAGGAGCCCACAGAGAGAGGGGAATAGCTTGTGCTCCCACCATCCAGAGTGTCAACATCTCATAATACACAGGACATTGGATAGAGTTCTTAGGAGGTTCATAATTGAGTAGTAACAGTAAATTAGCTTTTCTTTTGACCCATCACAACGAATCTCAAAATTAATCCTGGAGTGGATCTGAAGAATCCCACGTAACTTAACTTTGTGATAGAACAAAGTCTAATGCTCTATTAAAAAAAAAGAACAACTATAGCATTCAATGACAAAATACAGCATTCAACAACAGAGAAAACATAATATCCATATGTCACTTTGCTGCCTCTTAGATCTAAATGTAAGCTTTGTGATACTGGAGCTGGACTCCGTAAACATCTGGATTCTGTAAACATATCTCCTTTGCCAACTGGTACTCTGTTCAATTTTATCTTTAAAGGGTGCTGGGGTGGGGAAAGGTGTCACTGCATGGCTATTGCTCAGAAAGAATCTTCTCTTCCTTATTCTGATGTGTTTTATCTCCACAGCTATGAATGGTGTTTAGGAGATCTAGTGGAGCTCATTCTCCAACAAGTTCACCAGAAACCCAACCGGAGTGTGGAGTGGCTGATGATAAAGTCTCTCCTTTATCCCCTTTAAAACCACTTTCTGAAGACCAGCACTCCCCTACTGGCACCCCAGTTAATTGGCCACTTGAGAAGCAGATTCTATAGACTAGCTATGGCCCACCTGAACCCTCCAACGAATTTTTTAGCCATCCAGCGAACTGCTGATATGAAAAGCTTTGGTCTATGTCCTCTGGCAGATTTCTTTTCCAATGGCAGGCTGAGTGTTCTCATGACAGCCACACCATCTCCAGCAAGGTCTGAATCTAAGCCCTAGAGGAGGGGATATGAGGAGGGATGCCACTTCCAAGTTTTCAATTCCTTCTTGGTATGCTTTCCCCTCTGCCCTGCAGAAAACAGGGCTTCCTGCATTTGTTATTTCTATATTCCTCAGAGCACTTTTACCTTTTTTGTAGTAACTAATCACATTTTCTAGCAAATAGGTTTTCTTTGTTTGTTTTTTTGTTTTGAGACGGAGTCTTGCTCTGTGGCCAGGCTGGAGTGCAGTGGTACAATCTGTGCTCACTGCAGCCTCTACCTCCCTGGTTCAAGCAATTCTCTTGCCTCAGCCTTTTGAATAGCTGGGAATACAGGTGCACACCACCATGCCCAACTAATTTTTGTATTTTTAGTAGAGATGTGGTTTCACTATGTTGGCCAGGATGGTCTCAATCTCTTGATCTCATGATCCACCCACCTCAGCTTCCCAAAATGCTGGGATTACGGGCATAAGCCACCATGCCCAGCCGATAATAGCTCATTATATTAACTTGTCCCTACTCAAATTACTAATGTGGTTTCTTTCTTTACCTGGCCCTTAACTGATACATCTAGCATTCAATCAAAAATTACCAGGCATGGGGAAAAAGCAGATATATGTGACTCATAATCAGTAGGAAAAAACTAATTAATAAAACCCAGAAGTGACAGAGCTGATAGAATTAGTCTTCAAAGATTTTAAAACATTATAAATACTCAAAGATGTAAAGGAGAACATGAACACAATGAGGACAAAATAGGAAATATAAAACAAAAAGACCCAAAGACCATATAGAGATGAAAATTACAAACTAAAATGAAAAGTACACTGAGTAGGATTAACAGCAGATTAGAGATTACAGAAGAAAAGATTAGTCAACTTGAAAGCAAAGCATTAGAAACTATTCAAATTTAGCACAAAGAGGAAAAAGGATGGAAAAAATGAACAGAGCCTCAGCCACCAGTGAAACAATGTCAGGATATCTAACATAGGTATTTAGAGTCTCAGCCAGAGGAGGGGGTAGGGAAAAAAAATGGGTAAAACTTTTCTAAATTTATTTTATTTTATTTTTGAGGCAGACCTCCCACGTTCAAGCAATTATCCTATCTCAATCTCCTGAGTAGCTGGAACTACAGGTGCATGCCACCATGCCGAGGTATTTTTTTTTTTTTTTTTTTTTTGCTATTGTTGTATTTTCAGTAGAGATGGGGTTTCACCATGTTGACCAGGCTGGTCTTGAACTCTTGACCTCAAGTGATCAGTCCACCTCAGTCTCTCAAATTGCTGGGATTGCAGGCATGAGCCACAATGCCTAGCCAACTTTTCTACATTTGAAGAAAACTATAAAATGAAAAAACGTACCAAGTCACATGATAATCAAAACTGCTGAAAGTTAGTGATACAGAGAAAATCTTTCTTCTTTTTTTTTGAAACAGGGTTTCACTTTTGTTTCCCAGGCTGGAGTGCAAGGTGCAATCTCAGCTCACTGCAAACTCCACCTCCCAGGTTCAAGCAATTCTCCTGCCTCAGCCTCCCAAGTAGCTGGGATTACTGGCATGCTCCAACACACCTGGCTAATTTTTGTATTTTTAGTAGAGACAGGGCTTCTCCATGTTGGTCAGATTGGTCTCAAACTCCCGACCTCAGGTGATCCACCCACCTCAGCCTCCCAAAGTGCTGAGATTAGAGGCATGAGTCACTGTCCCCAGCCACAGAGAAAATCTTAAGAACAGCCAGTAAAAATAATAATAATAATAATGTGCAGATAAAAAAAAAGATGAGAATTATGATAGATATCTCATCAAAAACAATACAAGTCAGAAGACATTGAAGCAAAAATCTTTAAACTGCTGAAAGAAAAACTATCAACTTGAAACTCTAAATCCAGGGAAAATATCTTCTTAAAAACGAAGGCAAATATAAAGATCTTCAGACAAAACCTGGGAGACTTTATCATCAGCCGCCCCACACTCCAAGAAATGTTAAATAAAGTTCTTCAAGCAGAAGAAAAGTGATACCAGGTGGAAATTTGGATCTACACAAAGGAATGAAGAGCACTCAACAATAAAAAGAAACAGATCACTGAAACATTCAACGCCATGAATCTCAAGAGCCAGCTAAGTGAAAGAAGCCAGAAACAAAAGACTACATGGTGTACAATCGCATTTATACAAAATTTTAGAAAAGGTAAAACTAAAGCGACAGAACACAGTTCAATGGTTGCCAAGGGCTGGAGATGGGGAAAGGAGGGGGCACAAGGGAATTATTTGGCTTGATTCAGATATTTTATATTTTGAGTGTGGCAGTGATTATATAACTATACATTTGTCAAAAACTCATCAAACAGTACACTTTAAATGAATGAATGTTATTGTGTGCAGATGATGTCTCCCATAAACTGATTATTTAGGGGAAAAAAATTTTTTTAAACCACAAAGGATGCATTTGTTTTAGAAATTCACCACAGTTGGTCACGATGGCTCATGCCTGCAATCCTGGCTAATTAGGGAGTTGAGGCAGGAGGACCGCTTGAGACTAGTTCCAGAGCAGCCTGGGCAACATAGTAAGACCTCATCTGTGTAAAAAATAAAAAAGATTAAAAGAAGGGAATGTAATTAAAGTATTTCGAGGTTCCCAATAAAAGGATAAAGATATGGATTACTTTAGACATGGATAAACTGAGAAAGGAATCTGTAGTGTCTCAGGTTGCCTACTAAAGGAACAGAAGCAGATATATAATTTTATAATTAGTGGAGGGAGGAAAAGATAATGGAAAAGAAATACTGAATGAAAATGAGAGATGAAAGAGCATACAATGGGTGAGAAAAGTGGGAAACAAAAATAAGATGGCAAATCTAAATGCAAATACAACAGTAATTGCAAGATGTGTGTAAACTGAAGGAATAAGAAACCACACGAATTCCAACCAAAGGAGGCTGATGTCGCTATATCGACATTAGACAAAATAGATTTTGAGGCAAACACGTACTATGGTCAGCAGGAACACTTTATAATGATAAAAGGTTCAGTTCACAAGAAATATACAACTTTGGATTTGCATGCACCTAAAATTACAGCCTTAACATCACAAGCATGGCAGGGATACATGGAGAAATAGATAAATCCACAGTCATAGGATGAAATCTTTCACACATTTTCTCAGTAATCAAAGGAATAAACAGATTTTTTAAGACAGGAGGACAGATATTCAGTCAATATGTTAAACTTACTGGATGGACATGTCTAGTCCTCTATACCCAATCACTACAGAAGACACACTCTTTTCAATCATTGTCCCCCAGCTTTAGCTGGGACGTTGAGGCTCTAGAAAGATTACTGCTTGGTTCAGCAAGATGCAGTGAAACAAAATCTCAGTTTGAGTCTCCTCTTACCTGAATCACTGATTTCCCACTTTTTCAGGAAAACTCTAAATGCCTCCTGCAACCCTTAGTACAAATATCCCTGTCCCCAAAGCCACACCCAGCTACTCAAATTGAGCCCAAGGCCGGCGTGACATTGCTGAAGCCTGAGGTGTTATAAGGAAGGAAAAAGGCAGGAAGCAGTGCTGGACAAAGGCATTGTTGCCTACAGCCCAGCTGCTAGGCTTTGTCTGGGGAGGATGTCCCCAGCCTTTGGATGTGGTTGGCTGGCTGTTCCTAGACCCACTCAAGGAGTTTGGAAGATCCTAGCTTAAGAAAGCTCTAGATCTGTCAGCACTGCATACCTTAAACAGTGGGCTCTCTGGACCTTAGGAGAAAAACGTTCTGAATTCCCCATGCTAAAAACCGTCCTTTGTGAATAGAAAGGGAGCACCACAAATACAGATGCCTCAAAGGGCCAGAAGGCCAAGTTCATTCGACCCAGAGGTGGTAGCCGGCAGCTGGCTTGGGCCACCTCATGAGGCCATTTTTCCAGATGATCTTGGGAATGCTGCCAGAACATGACAAGTTAACTCAGCCAACTTCTCCCTGAGGATTGCTCATCCAACAGCGCCTGGAACCTGCAGGAATCTTCCTGTGGGTGGGCCAGCGTATCCCTCCACTTAGTGGTCATTCTGTGGTCATGTCTGGCTGTCCCTCACTTCTCTCCCCTAGTTAGCTGTTGGCTCTAGGCCTTGGCTAATAAGAAGGTGACACTGTCTGCTGTGCATTTTATTCAGGTGTAATTTCATGCATTGGTAGCAGTTCAAATTAGGAGAGCTCACCAAAAAAAATGCATTCATTCAACAAACATTCATTAAGTGCCTATCATATTCCTGGCACCTTGCTAGGCACTGTGGTAAAATGATGATGATGATGACAATGTGATGATGACGGCTAGCATTTATTGAGCACTCACTATGTGCCAAGCACCATTCTTATAACTTAAACACATTACCTTACGCAGTCTTCATAGTAGCCCTCTGAGGCAGGCTCAGAAAGGTTAAGTGCTGTGCCTAATGTCACACGGCAATTGGTAGAGATAATACTGGAATTAGAGCCATGCTTTTCGTCACAGGGGTTCCCAAGATGAGTAAGACCCGGTTCAATCAGAAGCCATCGGCAGGAGGCATCTGCAAGGAGCAGAAGGTACAACTACAGGCAGGCAGGGTAGACAGATGTTTCTAGGGAGTGCTTCAAATCTCTGTGACACTTGGGAATTGTCCCATATGTCCCCTGCTCGGGAAGACTGTAGGTTCCCAGGCCAGCCAGATCCCTAACTTGGACGTTAGTCTCCTGGCTGCACCCACACACAGAGGCAAACCCCACCCTGCTGATGGCTGCGGCTTGACTCACTGGTGGGTCCAAACCTTGGCTACTTGCCTATGAGGACTTGACTCCAACCTGCTTTCCAGCGCTTAGGAAGTAGAAGCCTGTGTTTTCTCACTGGGTGTGTGAAGGTGCTTCCCCCATATCTTTTCCTTCCCAAGAAGGAAAGGGAGAAATCCTTCCCAGCAAGTGCTTTTCCTGGGGAGGGGATGATTCAGGAAGGGCAGGTTTGTTCCTGCACAATACCCTCTAGGATGATAGGAGGTGGGGCCCAGTGAGTAACCCAGAATCCCAGGGTAGTGTGGTTGGAAGCCCAGTGTCTGTTGCTGGCAAGGAGAGAAACAAGGGTGAGCAGGTGGGAGCACACAAACAGAGGAAGTCCATAATGAAAAGAAATGACAGGACACAGTCCCAGACCCATGGGGTGAGAGGGGCCCTGAGTCTGCAGACAAGAACAGGAAGTTACTCCTTAGGACCTAAGCCATCAAGACGCAACACACAGAAGCGGTGGGGGTGAGGCCTGTCCTGCTGACGTGGGGGCTCTGATTACCATTTCCTGGCTAGAAAGAGGTGCCTCGGCTTCAGCAGGGACAGTCACTGTGGATGTGTGACTAACAGGAGGGGGAAGTGTGCTTCCTAAACTGTAAAATTCTGTACACGTGTTTGTTGGCTGTTGTTCTCCTTCAGAGTGTTAGCCTTGGAAACTGTAACAAGTGGCAAGGCAGGTGATGGCATCGTGACAATGAAACAGGAGAGCCAGTGCTGGTCTATAGAGTTGGAGTTGTTGACTGCAGGGGAAGGATGTGGGCTCTCAGAAAAAAACTCAGCTCGGCCTCCTCTAACTCATGTAAAGCAGCCTGCAGCGGGTCTCATTCAGATTCCTTAGAGGACTTGCCCACTCCCAAGTGAAGGCCTTGGACAAGACAGCTCTTTTATCAGAGAGGGAACACCTGTTTTATTTATCCTTCTATCCATTCAACCACTGTTTATTGGACACCTATTGTGTGCTAGGTCCTGTAATAAAAAGTATGATTACAACTGTGGTAAACACTGTAAAAGAGATATACAAGGTGCTCTAAGGGTCTATAATCCAGACAGGTAAGGCATATAGTCTGCTATATAAGGGCCTACCATCAGGATAACTGAACGAGTCTTGTAAAACCAAGGAAGTGTTGATAATGAAGCTGAGATCCAAAGAGCAGGGAGACATCAACTGGGTAAAGAGGAGACCAGGAACAACCCAGGTATAAGGAACAGTCCATGCAAAGACCCTGCAGTGCGATAGAGAAAGATGGGTATCAGTTAGCTTTCATTGCGTACCAAGTCACTCCAAACTTAATGCCTTAAAACAACATCCTTTATTTATTTATTTATTTATTATTTTTGAAACAGAGTCGCACACTGTTGCCGAGGCTGGAGTGCAGCGGTGTGATCTCAGCTCACTGCAGCCTCCACCTCCCTGGTTCAAGGGATTCTTCTGCCTCAGCCTCCCAGTGGGATTACAGATGTGCACCACCACACCCAGCTAATTTTTGTATTTTTAGTAGAGACAGGGTTTCACCATGTTGACCAGGCTGGTCTCAAACTCCTGACCTCAGGTGATCCAACCCTGTCAACCTCCCAAAGTGCTGGGATTATAGGCGTGAGCCAACCACACCTGGCCCCATCCATTTTTTAACCCACGATGTTGTAGGTCAGAAATTTGCCTGGCCTCAGCCAGATGGCTCCAACCCTCTGGGTCAGGTCATGGCTGATGTTGGCTGGGGCTCACTCATGCATCTTCCTCAGTTGCTAAGTCAGTGAGGAACTGGCTGATCAATGCCTGGGGCTCCTTGTTTCTTTACCTTGTAGTCTTTTCTTCTTCAGCAAGCTACCCTGGGCTTCCTGCACATGGCAGTTGAAGGATTCGAAGAGATAGCAAGAAAGAACAAGCTCCAAAGCTCAAGTACTTTTCACATCTCTGCACTTGCTACTGCTGCGTTGACCGGAGCAAGGCATGTGGCTGAACCCAGAGTGAGTGTGGGGAGATACTGCCAAACAGTGCGGGTACAAGGAGGCATGAACAAACTTGAGGCTGGAACTGCAACAACCTATCACCATGCGTTCATGGAATCGCCAGAAAGCACGAAGGCTGGAGAGTGAAGAGTGGAGGGAACCGCGGTACTAGATGAAGCTTGGGGTGTCAGGGGCTGGGATATGCAGGCTTCAAACAGTGCTAGGAGAGTCTGGTCATTATCCTGAAAGCAGGTGAGCCCTCTGGTTTCTCAATCTGTCCTGTGGGCATGGAACAAATCCCTTGAAGGCTGAACTGCCCTTGGTGAACTGGTAAGCTTTCTAGGCTTGAGAGCGGAGGGCAGGAACTGGTATATGGTCTGCCCCCACACACCCCTGCCCGAAGGCTGTGCGGCCATCAACGCACCAGGACTTCCCCACTCTGTGCCTTTGCACTGCTTCTCCCTCAGCTTTTCCATAGGGCCAGTTCCTGCATTCCCAGGACTCAATTCAGGAAGCTGCATTGATCCTCTTCCTTAGGAAAAACCTCCCTGATTTCTCTAAGCTCAAAGACAGGTAAAATGAGACCATGAGGCCTAGAAAACCAACATGTGGCTCATTACAGTGGCCTTGTGGTTTCCAGGACAAAGTTTGTATGGGGCCCAGCCCCGCCCACGTAGGCAGAATACTTCACCCAGGCTCTCCCCATCTTTTTGCCTTTTTGCCTTCCACTAGACTATGTTTCTTGAAGGAATGCCAGTAATTCCAGTACTTGCACATACTTGAATGAATAAATGAATGAATGAATGAATCCATTACTAACCAGGGCTTTCCTCTGAAAGCCCCAGCCAGCCTTATTAAAGCCTTCTGTCATGGCAGTTGAAGGGAGTTGTTCTCTCCAGCAAGGCCAGGATCTCCAGTGTCTCCAACTTCCAACCTGAAGCCACCCACCCAGAGGAAAGAAGCCTGTGGCTCAGGGACAGTCCACTGCAGGGCAGTCAGAGGTGAAGAAAGTGCCACAACATCACTTTCTGTAACAGGGAAAGGATCAACCAGCTGTGGCCATTGGAGCAGGCCTTCCCTGGGTGCTGTAACAGCCAGCTAGGGGTACTGAGTGAGGCAAAGATGCCATGAAGCCAACTGGGGAAGCATCTCCTATGGATCAGAGGCTGAGAAGAGCCCAAGGACCAGCCCATCAGTCCCAACAGAGGTTTTTCCAAGTCAGCTTACTACTCTTAAAGAATAATGGTGGAAGGCCGGGCGCGGTGGCTCAAGCCTGTAATCTCAGCACTTTGGGAGGCCGAGGCGGGTGGATCACGAGGCCAAGAGATCGAGACCATCCTGGTCAATATGGTGAAACCCCGTCTCTACTAAAAATACAAAAAAATTAGCTGGGCATGGTGGTGTGTGCCTGTAATCCCAGCTACTCAGGAGGCTGAGGCAGGAGAATTGCCTGAACCCAGGAGGCGGAGGTTGCGGTGAGCCGAGATCGCGCCATTGCACTCCAGCCTGGGTAACATGAGTGAAACTCCGTCTCAAAAAAAAAAAAAAAAAAAGAATAATGGTGGAAACTACCCTGTCTCTCTTGTGCAGAAGAGAAACTGAATTTCAGGGAGATCAGCTTTGGACTTATCAACCACCTTAACAGTTATGGCCACCCAGATAAAAGACTACATTTCCCAGCCTCCATTGCAGTTAAGTATGGCCATGTGACCAGGCTCTAGGCCAATTAGACATGAGTGAACGCGATGTCTGTAATTTTGAGGTTGTGCTCATACATGGCAGAGGTGTGCTCTACTTTCCTGTTTTTCTCCTTCCTGCTGCCAGGCAAGCCATCTGGGACCATATAGCTATGGGCATCACCTTAGAAAGATGGAGCAGCACAACACAGAAAGAGCCAGGACCCCTGATATCTGGGTGTATGACCTGGGAGCCACCCTACCAGACCTGAACAGTTTATGCCTTTTAAGTGAGAATGAAAGAAAAATAGACTATCTAGCCACTTCATACCCATTAGGATGGCTAACTTTCCAAAAAAGAAAGAAAATAGCAAGTTTTGGTGAGGATGTGGAAAAAACTGAAACCCTTGTGCACTGTTGGTAGGAACGTAAAATGGTTCAGATACTGTGGAAAATAGCATGGCAGTTCCTCAAATGATTAAAAATAAAACTGCCACATGATCCAGCATTCTCTTTCTGGGGATATAGCCAAAGAATGGAAAGCAGGGTCTCAAGAGATACACCCATGTTCACGGCAGCATTATTGACAGTAGCTAAAACATGGAAGCAACCCAAGTGTTCATCTAGGGACAAATGGATAAGCAAAGTATGGTATGTCCATACAATGGAATATTATTCAGCCTTAAAAAGGGAAGGAGATTTTGACATATGCTACAACGTGGATGAACCTTGAGGACATTACATAAGTGAAATGAGCCAGTCATCCAAGGATGAATACTGTATGGTTCCACTTACATAAGGCACTAGAGTAGTCAAATTCATAGAGACAAAGTAGAATGGTGGTTTCCAAGGGCTGGAGGTGGGTGGTGGGGAGTTTGTGTTTAATGGGTACAGAGTTTCAGTTTTACGAAATGAACATAATTACAGAGCTGGATGGTGGTACATGACAATATGAATGTATTTAATGAATGGTACACCTTAAAAAGGTTAAGATGGTAAATTTTATATTCTGTTATTTTACCCCAATAATTTTTTAAAAATATCTATCTTGATTAAGCCACTATTAGTTAAGGCATTTGCTAGAGCTGTTGAACTGTCTACATCCTCCTGACCCATGTAAAATAGTGCAGGACTGTTTCCTCAGGAAGCTCTTCTTCCAATTGGCTAGGACCCCTGGGGCTGCCTATTCACCAGAAACTCCATTGTCCCAGGACAACAAAGCTGTGACCTGCAGCCACACCAGGAACAGGCTATTTTTTTGGAATAAGGGCTGGGAAAGCTGCTTGGAGGAACCTGCTAGATTGCCAAGGAAGGGAAGGGAAGTAAGCAAAGCAGATTTTCTGCCAATGTAGACACCAGTAAACCTGTACCAGTTGTTCAAATAGTGAAATTCTTCCAGGCCTGTGGGTCAGCAGCCACTATCCTGAGGTTCCCCACTTCTTGAAGTTTCCCCTCCCTGGCTATCCTAGACCCAAACCCACCAACCAAATGGGTAGCATTTAGCACAAGAAGGGATCCCAGGATGTCATTCTTACCTACAGCTACTCTGACTCGGCAAACCATACCACTTGTTAGAGGCTTTCAACATCATCCCTGGCTATAAGTTACCTGGTCTTGGCAAGGCATGGTGGCTCACACCTGTAATCCCAGCATTTTGGGAGGCCAAGGAGGAAGGATCATGAGGTCAGGAGTTCAAGACCAGCCTGACCAACATGATGAAACCCTGTCCCTATGAAAAAATGCAAAAAATTAGCCAGGCATGATAGTGCATGCCTGTAATCCCAGCTACCCAGGAGGCTGAGGCAGAAGGATTGCTTGAACCTGGGAGGCAGAGGTTGCAGTGAGCTGAGATCATGCCACTGCACTCCAGCCTGGGCAACAGAGCAAGACTCTGTCTCAAAAAAAAAAAGACTGCTAACTTACCAAGTCTCAACTGACTGATGGGGAAAAAAAAAAATCTAAATTCAGTGTTGAGGGTGACAAGAGTTCTGAAAGGCATATTTGTCATTTAATTCCACCTCCACCTCCTTCTCACTGTCCTCCCCAAAACCAGGAATACCCAGACCCCGCTGAAGCCCTCTTGTTCCCACTCAGAACATCCCATAATCACACACAGAGATAATTGCACTCTTTTATTTACAGAAAACACAGATAAAGCATTTCAATGTTCATTTAGCAAACTGATCCACTCTTTTTTTTTTTTTCTTTTTGGCACAAAGAAATATCACAGATGGACCCCAAGATCAATCAGAAGCTCATAAGATTCATCAGTCATCACTGGTCCAGGGGCAGCCACAAGACTCAGACAGACAGACAGCATCACCACAGACTGGAAACAGAAATAGATCCACGTTCACCTCACAGTAAAAACCTGCCTCACCGACAGGCAAGGGCGGGCAGGAGGGGGCAGTTTCGCTGCTCTAAGGGGGGAAGTGGGAGCAGGAGGCAGGGATGGGGGAAGGATGGACACCATTCATAAATTAGAGACAAGTGGTCCTCTCGTTTGTATCCTCTTACCGTGAATAGTAAGACAGTGCAAAAACTGGATACCCGACCACTCATCCATTCAAACGCTTGAGAAGTCGCGTAGCCCCGGGTGCCTCTCCTCGCGGATGCCTGTGTGCGTGTGTGTGGATGTGTAAGTGTGGTGCTTGTAAACATTGTCACCGTCCGCACAGAGACCCAACATCCGTGTGTCTGAATGGGGTGGGGTGGGGGCAGGACCCCACTTCACGCGCCCTCTGCCCCAGTGATTCCCGTCCAAGACGTAGTGCAAATTTCAGAGACAAAAAGGGGCAGAAGGGAGTGGGGGCAGGAGGGACACGAAGATGGGGCGGGAGAGGGAGGGGGAAATAAGGCAACAGTTAAAAACGGTCCATTTTATCAAAACCGACACCGTGCGCCTCCCGCCCCCACCCGCGCCGCCTGGGTCACGAGAAGGGGCGGAAGTCCCGCTCCTCCACCAGGCTGACCGAGGGGTTCTTCAGCTCCTCTTCGGAGGTGGCGATCTTGTAGCCCAGCTGGGCCAGCACCTGCTGGCAGGCGTTCTGGGCAAATGCCACTATGTCGTAGGAGAGGCGGAAGCGCCACTTCTCGGCCGTGGCCGCCGAGTTTCGCACGGTGCCGTATTTGTGCTTGCCCAGGGTGGGGTCGCCCCGCGTGTTGTTCTGGATCCAGCGGGCCACGTGGCTGTCCAGCGGGATGCCCAGGAACCCGTAGATCTCCTCGGTCTTCTTCATGGGGTTCCGGGCCAGGTCCTCGTAGCGCACCAACATGTATTTGCCCTTGAGCCACGGGGGCCGCATGAGGCCGGTGGACACGGAGTTGGAGAAGTCTTCGCACACCGTGGTCAGCTGCGTCACGTCCAGGTTGTAGGGCTTCCTCCCGGTGCCGTACCACAGCCGCCAGAGCCGGTACGTGTCGCGGAAGGTCTCGCTGCGCGAAGCCAGGATGCCGCGGGGGTCTCGGACCAGCTGGATGACCTTGAGGTTTAACCGCGGGTCTTCCACCAGGGCGCGCAGGTCGTTCACCTCGGGCACGCGCACCGTCTTGATGGCCACGTGGCTGCGCTCGCGGCAGGCCTCCGCCGCCACGGTCAGGTTGAGCAGCCCGCACTTGCGCACGCAGTCCCCCTCCTCCAGGACCAGATCCGCGGGCCCCGGAGGGTCGCACACAGGCCGGGAGCAGAGGACCCGGCTGGCCCCGCGGCGGAAGATCCTGTCGGTGGTGTGGTTGACCGGCGGCGGCTTGATGTAGTTCTCCAGGAAGTAGAGGTCGCAGTCGTAGAGGCTCCGCAGGAGGTCGCGGCTGGCGCCCAGCATGACCCGCCGGTCGGCCGGACTCTTGCCCTGGGTGAAGCGGGGGATGAGCGTGTTCTGCACGTGGTAGAGGGGCTCAAATAGGTAGAAGACGTCCAGGTGCTGGTTGAAGAGCTGGCCCACGAAGGAGGAGCCGCTGCGCGTGGTGGCCAGGATGAGGATGTGGGTTTTGCGGGAGAGGTTGTAGGCGAAGGTGGGGCTCTCCTCGCACAGCCGCTCTGCCAGTCCCGCCTCTGCCAGCCCAGGGCAAGTGTGGAAGGACTTGGCGGTGAAGGTGCGGATGGCCGTGTACTGGATGGCAATGGAGGCCAGGGCAAGGAGGAGGACGGCCTTCCAGGAACATTGCATGGCTGGGCACCTTCATGGGGCTGCTTCTCCACGGGGCGAGGTCTGCGGGCAAGGGCGGCCGGCGGTCAGGCGCCTCCTCGGCAGGGGCACGGGCTCGTTCCCTTGGAAGAGCCGGTCTCCAGGGGGACCCAGGGAAACGCCCGGCCCCTGTCCAGTGCTCGCCACACACCCTGAAGACCTAAGCGGCTTCTACACTAGACTGCTGTTCTCTGGGGACTCCTGGGAGTTTGGGGAGCTAAACAAGTATTCCTTGCACCCCAGGATTTAACCTGCAGACAGCTGTGGAAGCCTCCTATCCTGAGCTCTGAGATCCTTAAAGAGGCCTCACCAGGCAAGAGCCTGACTCCCCAGACTCCGGCACTGAGGAAATGACCAGGACCTGCCTCAAACACTGCCCCTCCCCCCACCAGGATCTCCCACCCCCACGAGCTGGCGCCCACCCAGTTCCCCAGACGGTCATCTTTCCTGTGTCCTCTGCCCATCCCTAGGGAGAAGGAGAGTCCATATCAGATGGCTCCATCTGACCCCAATTCCCTCAACGTGAAGGACCCCTGCTGACCATGGTCGGTGAGCTGCCAGCATGGCCAGGCAAGGTGACAATTGCGTCAAGCCCCCTCCAACTCATGGATGCAGGTAACTGCTTACTCCAGATGTGGAGTTCTGGGGCTCATGGAGTCTCTAAGAGTCTCTGGAGCAGACACAGGGGTCTAGGGTCTGCTGACAGGCGACCCTTCCCAGCACCCGGGGTCTGCTCCTGGTCTCTAGCGACAAGGGTCCAGGCCCTGGGATCACATAATCCCCACTGACACAGAGTGAACTGGCCTGCAAAGGAGACCGTAAGGGGTCAGGGTCCTCCACTTTTACCTCCTGTGCCCCAGCTGCCCAAGAAGGGGGACTGGGAAGGGATCATGAAGAGCAGAAAGAGTGAAGGGGGCTGCTGAGAGTCCAGGGCCAGGAGCCCACCTGAGCATTCTGCAGGCACCTCCTCTGGAGGCTGGCTCAAACCAGACCTGAGTGGGGGCTGGGGCTGCTCGCGGGGAGAATGCAGGAGGGCTCAGCCACTTACCAAAGAGGGGCTGCTCCAAGCTGGGGAGTCCACAGCCACCAGCGTCTCCAGGTCCAGCTGGCCGTCCCAGCCAGTGCGGCAGCCCTGTGACCAGCAGACTGCAGGAGACAAGACAGGGAGGGAAGGGGCTCCGAAGGTAAATCTCGGGTCTCCATAACTCCTCCCCACTCCTTCTCTTCTGTGTCCTGTGCCCCACAGTCTGCCCTGAGGGCCAGGCAATAAGGGCCCTGCGTGCTCCCCAGATCCATCCCTGACTCAGCGCCCCAACCAACCCAGTGCCGTCTCTGATCCCCTGAGTGTGGCCCTCTGAGTCCGGGACGGTATCCCACTCCCTTCACCTTCCTTGCCCACCCCAACAGATCCTCCCAGGAAGCTGCAGTCTTTCTGCTCACAACAGAACCCAGCAGGCGGGGAGGCTGGCAAGGTTCTGCATTTTAAATCCATGAAACAATCCTAGCCCTTTAAAATTCAACTTGTGCAGCAATTCCCCAGGAAGGGGGTTAGCAGAAGTCAGCGAGGACAGGAAGGCTCACCCCAGGTCTCCAGGTCGAAAGGGCGCCTCCCGGCACGCAGCTAGGGAAAGAGTCTTCTTCCAACCACTCCGAAGTGACACCAGCTACCTGAAACTCAAAGCGAAAGTGGACCAGGGAGCATTCCTGACCTTGATGCTCCTCGTGGAGTCTGAATTAAAACGCCAAGATCATCACATTACCTCAGTTAACGTCTGTTGTGCCAAGCCCCTTCCCTGCATCAGCTCGTGTTCTCCTAGCAAGAACCAGATGTGGAAGCCAATATCCACCCACTTCACAGGCGAGAAAGCCGAGGCAGAGAGGCAGAGGAACCGGCCTGGGCTCACAGGCCTGCTTTAACCCCCATCTGGTAGGCTCCCCAGAGCCCAGCTCTTTCCCGCTAAGGAGATTTGGCTTCCTGTTCCTCCAGCTTAAACATACTTGGCCTTCAAAAGTGCATTCCATGACTGGCCCCAGCCCATTTGTGAATCAGCGTGACAGGGACTGGGCAGGCAGATGCTTCGGAGACTTAGAGCATGTTCCTCTCCTTTGCCGTCTGGTCCTGTGGATCTGTTGGTTCACGGCTGATGGGGTGAACTCACGTGCTTTGTGAAGATTCTTCCCACACTCCACTATTTGGCATGACTCCTTTGGGAGCCGGTGAGTGGATCCTCATTTCTAAACCTGCAGCGCTGCCTGGCTCAGCTCACCCAACTTCTAGCACCGTGTTATTCCCTATAAGCCCCTCTCGGAGGTCAGGGTCCTCATTCCTACCGTTCAGATGGAGAAATCAAGTCCTGTTTTAAATATGAAATTTTACTTCCTTAGGAAATTTTAATTCTTTAGTACCAGATCACCAAGTAGCAGTAAAGAGGGAAAGGGGGACTTTAGATTTTTAGGAACTTCTCAACGTGATCAGAGAAAAACCACAATCCTGACCACCCTGTATCCCACCCCAACCTTATCTTGCAGAGGCAGAGGACGCTGGCCTCCATCAGGGGGCCGGGCCAGGTACCCAGGGAGAAAGCCCTCTCTGCTTTAAATGTGACTCCCCTGCAAAGGCAGGCCTGCTCTGCCCAAGTGCCCCAAAGCGAATGTGAATGCCTTTCCAGAAACAGACAGGGAATGTCATCAATTACAGTGCCAGGTCATATTTTTCAGTTATTTAGGAGTCTGTTCTTTGGCTGCAGCGTCATTTCATTTGGATGCACTTCCTTTGTATTTACTCGCAGACATCTATCAGAACTCCAGTATGTGCCGGGCACTGTTCTAGACGCTATGGGTAAAACAATATCAAGGAAGGCAAGCACTTGCTGGGCATTCACAATGTTCCTCCAAGGCACATGCTTCTTACATGGGCATCGCCTCATTGTACCCTCACACCAGCTCTATGAAGTTGGTACTGTCACAACCGCACTTTACAGATAAGGAAGCTTAAGCCCCTTAAGGTTAGATAACTTCCCCAAGCTCACACCCCTAATAAGGAGCCAGGATTCCAGCCCAGGCAATGTGCTGGGAAGTCCACGTTCAAATCCTCTTCCCTGATTCCACTCATACTCCACCCTCCTTGGTCCCCATCAAGACAGGAAACAGAACCCTTAAGGGGTCTTCATTTAATTCTGGAGTTCCAATTCCAAAAGCAGAACTCACTCCAGGGTTTTCTTTACAGAGGAGCGTCTTGCCCTCTTGCTGGGGAGAGGACCATTGACGTTTCTTTCCCCAACTCTTCCTCCACCCAGAGAAACTTAAGGCCAGGCCTAGAAGCTGCTGCTTCACTAATAAATCAGAAGTCGCTGAAGCAGCCGGAAGTTATAAATCCCTAAGACGGTGAGACTCGGCCTCACAAGGTGGGGCCTGGACATGGGGGAGGGGAACGTGTTTGAAGGCCCAGCCACAGGCCATTCCCTTGTACCCCTGGGGAGGGCAAAGCCAGGGCATGGGAACGGGAAGATGGGAGAAGTCCAGCCCTCCTGAAAATACCCCCACTCTCTCAGCCTGGCAGAGCTGGGCCCAGGGCTGGCCAAGTGTCCTTGGTATGCTAAAGGCATCTGCCCTGGAAACCAAAGGCCCTGGGGCTAGGTCCTGTTGTTCCCAAGGAAGTCTCAGCCACTACAAAAGACTCCTCAATGCCCTCAACCTCCAAGCCAGACTGTGGACCCCAGAAACCTTCCCTAGGCTTCCAGCAACCCCTGGCATGGCTTCCCTCTACCTCTGCTTTGTAAAAATCCAACCACACCTTGGACACAGGAGACCAGGATCTATCATTTCTGTTAGAAAGCAGACAAGTTGCTAAACTTTCGCTCCCAGTAGAAAGCTCAGATTTCATTGTCAGTCAACTTGAGATTAGGGCACAGAGCGGGAGCAGTGAACAACTCTGTACTGGAGAACTGCAGTTCAGAGTAAGGGCTCGCACCGTGAACCATGCCTACCTGGATCTGTCACTCAGCAGGTGTGTGGACCTGAGTGATTCACCAGCTGTCCCTGAGCCTCAGTTTCCCCATCCATAAGGTGGGCATAGCTCAGCATGGTGGTAAGCACTGAAGGTCTTAAAGCATTTAGTCAACGCCAGGCATATAGATACAACCCAGCCTCTGACACCAGCCCTGCTGATCCCAGCTCAGCCACTTACTGGCTGGGAGACCTTGGCTAGGTTTCTTCATCTCTCTGGGCCTCTGTGTTCTCACACACAAAAATAAGGGTAATGATAACAAGGCTGTTGTGAGGATTCATTAGCACAGTGCCTGGCGCAGGGTAAGCACTCGCTAAATGTCAATTAATACTATCATCAGTAAGTGTGTGGTTTGCTTTTTGTCTCAGGGAAGGGCCTAGAACAAATCACCCCGCAGGCCCCAGGGTCTGGCTCTGCCCACGGCCCCTTCTTCCTGCGGCTCCTCTCCCGGCCTGGGAACTTCTTCCTGCTGGGCCACCGCAGTGGCTTTCCTGCTGCCCTCTAGTGACCACATCCTGCGGTGCAGCCTCGGAGTCCTGTAGTTTCTGCTGTGTTCAGAATTCTGGGGCTGCTGGCTCCAACCTGATGTGAGGATGCAGCCGGCCGGAGGTGATGTTGCAGGATGCTGTGAGGTGTGAGGATGGCACGCCCACCCTGGCTGCGGCTTCTTCGCCGTGCACGCCCACCCCAGGCGCACAGGGAAAGCCCAGCAGCAACAGGCAGCCCTGCCTCCTCCCGAGGGCCTCTCCTGCTCATCTCACGGTGCTCTGGCAGGGAAGGAGTGCTGACCTGAATGTCACAGGCAGGATCGGCCCACACAGCCTCTGCTTTTCCCTGGATGGGTGACCTTGCACTCACCCCCCTGGCCTCTCTGTGCCTTGGTTATACCATAGATCCAGTGACAACTCAAGGGCTTCCCACCCCTAACCCTGGGCTTCTATAATCCCAGGAAGGCCCCAGACTTCGTTCTCAGGCACAGTCGGGGCCACCCACACAGCAGACAGGGGGACCCTGCATTGGGAGTAGGAAAAACCCAGTCATCTTCCAAGAAGATTCTAGGGCTGGGCATCTCTGCCCCCCACCTCAGCCTGATCTGTGGCAGCCCTAGGGGATGGAGGGGGCCAAAAAAAACCTAGGGGTGCTTCCCTCTGCCAATTCTGCCAAGTTGGCCCCCACCTTGTGCTGTACAGAAATCCCATGAAACCCAGGGCTGAGAGGCCTTGTTTCACCTTTTCTGGGCCACAGACCCTTCGAACCACAATCCCTCCTCTGAGAAATTCCATTAATGCCCACAATTTTACACACACAATTTAGAAGTTCCCCGAACCTCTGAAAGTCCACGCATGGGCACCCCACCCTTTCCTAGAAGCTTACCCCATTCATTATTAGCTTGTCCGGGGGATTGTCCTTCCAACCGGCTGTGTCAGAGAAGGCTCCTCAGACATGAATACACTGATAGAAACAGTCACCCAGCATAGTTTATTGAGTTTCCAAAGCTAGGGCCAGAAAACACGTGTGCAGTAGTACACCACCATTTCAGATTTTTTTAAGGAGATGGACGTGTATATTTGTATATATGTGTAAACAATCACTGAAAGAGCTGGCACTGAACTAGTAACGGGAGATGCCCCAGAGGGAGGGGGCCTCAAGGAGACTGGGGTGGGAGGAGGCACCATTTACACTGAGCTTTTTGATTCAGTTTGAGTATTAATTGTGGGGGACACAGTGAGGCCACTCCATGTAGGGACAGGTGATTTATGACAGGGTGCAGTGCTGAAAATCAGCCCTGGCATCTCGCCGTGCCTCCCACCCTCCCCCCAGGGCACTGCCAGCCCCACCCCCGTGTCCAAGGCCCCGGCACTGCTTTCCCACCAGAAACGGGCTCTGTCTGTTCAGGTGGGCCGCTAAGGACAGTAGGCAGCCGGGCACTGCTGAGACAGGTCCGGAGCTGAAATAAAGCTGGATTTCAGCAGGGGCCTGTGGCTACGGGAGCAGCTGAGCCCTAGGTTGGGGAAATGACTCTTCTCCCAGACATTTCTCCCTGAAAAACTACTGTGAAGCCCTGGGGGATGAACAAGCAGCACAGTGGGGTGGGGGCAGCTGGGAAAGAACCTGAACGTCGTCTTTCCGGACAGACTCAGGAGCCATGATGGCTGGGGCTCCAAGGCTCTGGGGTCCCAGGAACGGCAGCAAGGGACAAGGGAATGGGACAGGGAGGGAGGAGATGGTAAACTGTCTCTAGGATGGAGACTGCAGAGGGGAATGCTTACTCCCTGGCTCTGACGTAGCCAGCCTGATCCACCATCCATGTTTGTTTAGTTAAGGCTAAAACACATAAAATACCAGGTGTTTTTCTTCCTAAGGAAAATGAGGTGATGAAAATGAGGCAAGGCAAGGGGAAAACAAGAGTATAAGAGTCTGAAAGAACCAGAGGCCAAATCAGTGTACAAGAGTCACACCATTTGTGGGCTACTGATCTAGGTCAGAGCTTCCTGGCAGCCCGTAGGAAAAGGGAAATATTTCATTTACTTGTTTCACAGGACCCATGAGATAAAGATTAAAGCATTCGCTCAAGAGATGTCCAGGTATTCCTGACACTGAATCCAGTGCAAGATTTCTCCCGAGGGAGTTCTTACAGAGCCCTGTACGTGTGCCACCATGAACCCCGTCCTCAAGACCTTGTACCTAAGAAACCCAAAGATGAGTTTCATGGGACAGTGTCCTAGAGCATCCTTCCATGTGGGCAGTATGTCAACACACAATCCAGCCAGTGCGACCTTCCAGGGGGATGAGCTGCTGGGGTCCAGACTCAGCCCCTGTGGTCTGGGTCAGCCCAGGGGACCCGCTCTCTTTGGGGTCAGGCCCACTTCAACTTGAAACACTGTGAGGTCTACGGACCCGCTCTCCAGAACCCGAAACATGGCACCTGCAAACAATCCCTAGAGTCCCCGGGCCCCACAGGCAGAATTACTACATCTTCTGGGCACCTCCAGTGGGGACAAGCTCTCAGTCACGGTTTCCAAAACAAGCACCGGAGAGCGACTGGTCTGCTGATTTGTCATGGTCGACAGGGCTGCCCAGCTGCCTCTTATGAGCTCCGGTGTCTCCAGGGCAGAGCATGCCAATGTCCACATGACACCCTGGATGTCTCAAGCCTCCTAGAGAAGGTACCCACAGGCAATCAGGAAGGCAGTCTGGGGTGGTTAGGCACCCCAGCTGTGGGCCACACAGGCCTGGATTTGAATGCGACGGCTGCTGCTTTTTTATGAGACCTTGGTCGAGGCACTTAACCTCAATACAGGCCTCATTTGTCCTTATGTAGGAAATGGGAGAAACAATCACATATTTGTAACATGCGGGCAGTGAGGCAGAAGGCTGATGGATGCCTACAGTTTAACACAGTGCTGGGCACACAGCAAATGCTTATTAAGAGCCATGAGCATGATATTTATGGATTACTAAACCCACAGAGGCACCATTGGCCTGGAAATGTTTTTAAAAGTTAAAACAGATGCCACAGCCTCCTCCACTGAAGCGCCAACAGCCTGCGTGATTAAAGACCCTGGCTGTTCTGCTGCAGAGACCTGGCCCAGGGTAAGGAAGGCACCTCACATCCTGCCGTGGAGGGTGCTAGTGGGGGCGGGGGGTCCCAGGCCCGACCCAAGGGGAAAGTTTTCCCTAGCAGTGGGGAGGGTGACTGACCTCCTGGCCACGACACAAGGCCCCAGTGTGCCCAGCTCCTCTGGGGGAGGGATGAGTCAGAAGGTCACGGTTCCCTGTCTCAGGCCAATCCTGGTATAGCCTGGCCTGCGGTAGGCGGGACTCTGCAGCCCCGACACTGGGCGGAAAAGCCCCGGTTTCCTGTCCCCCGCCCCCACCGAGAAGCCACAGTCAGAGTTGGAATAGTACCGAGGCCCCACCCCCTGGACACCGGGGCTCCAGCCATCCTCCCAGCCTCAAGGATAGCAAACATCAACAGGAGCTGGAACTCAGGCGGCTGCTGCCGGCCAGGCTGGGAGAGGGGCCCGCCTGTCTCTGGATCCAGGAGTCTCCAGCCTGGGCCACCTGCACATGAGGCCTGGTTGGCCCCATGGGGACAAGGACTTCGGGTGGAGAATGAACAGGACCCTGAGACTCACCTGAGCCTTAGATGGGATGGAGGAGACTGCAGACGCGGATACCCAGTGGTGATCACAGACATGGCTCCCTTAAGGGGATGCATCCCACAGGCCAGGTGCCACTGCCACCTTTCACAGACGAGGAGCATCGAGGTTCCGCAAGTGAGGGAACTCGGTCAAGCATGCACAGGTAGCCTGTGGTGGTGCCAGGATTCAGACTCAGCTCGAAGGATTCCCAAGCCCTGGCCCTAATCACAGAGCTTAAACCCCCAGGCCATACCCAAGAGCACCACTCAGCCAGAAGGAGGGACAGGGAGCACCAGGGCCAAGGTTGCCACCAGGGTCCCAGGACACATTGGTGCCAATCTCAATCACAGCATTCACCCACAACCCAGATACTGGCTCATCTGATACCTACTGGCCATCCCCCGGGGGCCGGTCCCTGGGGCACCTGCTGGTGGGATTGGGGCTGCCAATGCAGCCCTTCCTGGCTGGTTTCCCTGGCATACCGATGGGTGTGTACCATCTCACTGCTTCCCGGAGGGTTCTCCCTCCCTGGCTGAATGACACAAATGAAAATGATCCCAAGTGGGTGTCAACACGGGACTGCTGCACCTGATAGGCAGAAGCCCAAACGCACTGTGCTTCCCACACGCAGCTTTGAGTGGTTTTATGGCCAGGGAGCCCAGGAATACCCAAATCCTATGCCTCCAGAAAGACACCGAAGAATGTCTTTATTACCATCTGGTCTGAAATAGTCTGGAATGGGGCATCAGGTTTGGGCTCTCCGCCCAGCTGAGGCTTCCCTGCTCTCTAAGCCGAAAGCTTATCACCAGCCCACAGCTGGTCCCAAGGATGCCTCTGGGCTGGGATGCCAGCAAGGCTCACCCCTCTTCGGCTGGGTAAGAAGCATTAGGAGGGGCCACAGCTCCATCCGCTGGGCATATGGCCAACCAGATGAGTGTCTGGCCACCATCAACATGGACCTCCATTGTAGGACACATATACAATGTCGGCCTAGCACCAAGGTAGGAACCTTTCACGCTTCACCTCATTGGATCTTCTCTGCAAGCCTAGGGGCAAGAACTACAGATGAATCCATTTCACAGGTGAGGGACTGAGGCTCAGAGAAGTTAAGGGTCCTCTTCATGCAACTCGGAAGTGGCAGAGAGAGAACAGATTTCAGGCTCTGGGGGTTGTGTGTGAGAGGTCCTCACCTCTCCAAAGCTCTCCCTCAAGGCTTCCCTTCCATCCCCACTCTGACCTCCTAAAAACTCCAAACCACTTCAGCTTTTTGATCCTTTCTGTGTGTCTAAAATGGCTAGGAGCAGCATAACAGCATAAACAGAGGGTAAACCCAGACCTTGAGTCCTGGGCAGCCTTAACGCTTTCTGATTCTCAGGTACTCAGGTGAAGGGAGGTCACAGTCCTCTCCCAGCGCAGGCGAAGGTTTTAAATGGCATCAGGCATGGAAAGCTGTTAGCATAGTGACTGGCACGCAGCAATCTCTCAATCAATGTTACCTTCAGAATGTCTGCAGCAGGCTCATCTGTCTGTTTCACCTGCCCTGTCCGTTTCACCAGGCCCCCCCATCTCCCTCCCCAGCTCTCTCCTATCCCTCCTCCCCAAGTGCCAAGCTTAGGGCCCCCACACACACTGCAGGGACTCAGTGGGTCCTAAACAACTTGCTGACACTGGCAGAAAACTCAGGAGAAGAAAAGGAGCCATGCCTTCTTCCCCGTCCCCGGGAAAGAGACAGCATTCCTGACAATTCCCAGCCCCCCGCCTTCCAGCTCTAATCAAGGAGCAAACACAAAGAGGGAATCTCTAAACATTTAGAAAACGCAGGAACCCTGTGCCCCCATGCGGCACCATGGGGATTTATAAAGAACAAATCATACCTGACAAACTTGATAGCTTTCTTGATAGAATTACAAGACTGGTAGATGAAGGAAACACAGGCAGGGTAATATATCTTGATTTTTAGCAAAGCATTTGATACAGTGCCTCGAGTAACCTCATAAAATTAATTCAAAAAGACTTGGCCCTAAGCACTTGTCATGGGGCATAATAGCAGGAGGGGGCAGGTCCCAAGGGCCCAGGGTGGAGGAAGCAAGCTCAGGGGAAGGGGCTGGAGGGCCATGAGTCTGGGAGTGGGGGCAGGGCTGCCAAGCCTCAGCATTGGGTCAGATCTTATCGAACATCTTCATTAATGATCCTGAGAGAGGGAGTAAACAGTCCGTTAATGAAATTTGCAGAGGATATTAAATTGGAAGGTGTTGTGAACACCAATGAGGACAGCAAAATGCTCCAGAGGGACCTGCGGTGGGTAGAACCTTGGCAGGAACTGAGAGCTGGCAGGGGGTGTCCAGGGGATGCCGCGCGGCAGCTGGGGTTGCTTGGAGAGCTGGCAAGAAGGGAAGGGGATCCCCAGGGCTGGTGTATAGCTGAGAGAGGCTAACACTAGTTTGGGCTCTGGCCATACAGCCAACCCCAGGAATCTCAGTTTTCCCATCTGTGAAATAGAAGGAAGGGCCGGCGCATAAAGAGCATGCTTTGCAGCTCTGACAGCTGGTTGTGATGGGTGTGGGTGTCGTTAAGCCTGGAGCTGAAGCCCATGTTACAGGAGGGGAGGAGGGGGCCCTGCCATGGAGCAGGGAACCTGAGGACCACGGAGGGGAGGGCTGCAGTGAGAGAGAAGTGCCAGTGAGGGAAACAGGCTGAGGCATCAGTGGCACCCAGAATCTCCCCTAGCTTCGCTCCTCAATACTGCTGAGCAGGCGGTGATGGGGAGCCCCTTGCCCTGCCCCAGCAGGCAGGACGATAGCAGATCAGCAGCTGCTCAGGTGGGAACCCAAGACTGTCCAGACTCGTGGGGCGTGCTAGGAACACCTGAGTGCTAGAGGTTCTAATTTGGGGTTAGGAGAGTGTGCAGGATCTGTTACCTTTCTGAAGAGTTCCCTGTCCCTCTCTAGCTAATCAAGACGGAGATAGATGCTTCTCCAGCCAGATGAACCAGCCTCACCAGGATCAGTGACAGTGGCCTGCCCCACCCCAATGCCTTCACTCTGTCACAGAGGGCCATCATTTCTGCCTGGACCTCTTCTGCCCCTCCCTGTCTGCCCCAACCCCAAGGGGCTCCAGGGCCAACCCCTCCTGTCTGGATTTGCTCCCACAAGGCTCCTAGACAGGTGGGGTCTGAACAAAACCCAGGGCTGCCTAGCACTGTGCCAGGCCCTCAGGAACCTGAAACAAATGCTCTGTAGAAAGAAATGGCTGGCTGCTTCCCAGCTGGGGATGTGCTGGGGCCGCAGGGGAGAGGCTCTTTCAAAGCAGGATGTCAGGACCGCCTGCTGGGACCCAGGGTAGGGATCTAGGTGAACATGCCTGGGGAGTTTCTTCCAATGCCCTGACTTAATTCCTAGGAATGATGCACTGGAGCACTTACTGTGGCACCATTCTAAGTGTGTCTCATATATTACTGCATTTGACCTTCACAAAAACATTGTCAGGTAGGTGTTCTTTTCTCCATTTACAGAAGGGGAAACTGAGGCAGGGAGCGGTAGCCATGAGCCTGGAGAATCTAGCCAGAAGGTCCATGGGAGAAGCAGCATTCTGCCAAGAGCCACAGAAGCAGCTGAGCAGCTCCCAATGACGGGACCCCAGTGGGTGGGGAGAGGCAGCCCCTCCTATGGGGAGGCCAGAGCCTTCCCCACACCTCACGATCCCCACCAAAGGGAGTTGGTCCAAGTCCCGCCACACTTGTGGAGCCTGGTTTTACTATATGTTTCCCTTCTCCCCCACCACAGCCGCTACACCGAGCCCTCTGAACAAGTCTGTTTCCATGGAAACCATACAGTGACTCAGGGCTTCGGGACCTTCTCTGAACCAGATTATGAATATCAAATGCTCTCTCCCCGCACCAATGCAGAGTGGAGTTGGGAAAGTAAAGAGAGACCCACAGTGGGGAGAGACCCACAGTGGGCAAGGGAGGGAGACAGAGGGGTAGGCAAGGGGAATCCAGGAAGTATCCGAACCTGGCCCCCCAGGGAGGGCCTGGCACTTGGCGCCCTCCTGCAGACTCAGTGGAACACAGAGGTACTCCTCCTCCGATGCAGCCTGACACACACCCCTCTATCAGTGCGGTCAGAAGCTAGGTCCCTGTCGGCAAGGGGTGGGGGGAGAGTGGTCGGGAGATACATCCATCTCCCAGCAGGGGCCTGTGCCTCGCAGAGATGGCTCAGGGGGCAGGACAGAGGGAAGCTTGACTTTGGATGCTGGGGAGGACTCTGGCCAAAAGCATTGCAACTACTCAGCAAAGAGGGAGATTTGGATTTTAGGGGAAATGCGTTTCTGCTTTGAGATGAGGAAGCCGAGTGTTGAGTCAAGGGGGCTGGGGGTGGCAGCTGGCCATGATTTCAAGGACCCAGCAGAGTTGGAGGAATGATTAGCAGAGACTTCCTCTCCCTGGCACCCCTCCCCTCCCACCTCATCACCGTGGACTAGCCTGGCCTAGAGCGGCTCACCGCCAGGATGAGGGTCAGGCAACAGGAAAGTGAAAGGTGCCGCTGTGCCAAGCTCCTGGCCTTCTGCAGGGGTTCAAGGCCCAGGGGCAAATCCACCCCCTCCTTTCCTGGGCAGCTCCCTAAAGACCCGGGAGGGAGGGGAATGGAATAAGTTGGAAGCCTGATACCTCCCTGGTGAATGCAATGTGTGAGTCATGACGGTGAAAGCACTTTGAAAAAGAAACAGGGTCATCATGATGCCTGGAAGTGTCCCTGCTGCAGAGGACAGGAACCCAGGAACTACCTGCCCAGGTAAGGTCTCTGACTGAGACAGCAGCTCCCTCTGCAAGGGGCTGAGGAGCCTCTGAAGGAGGTACCTGGACAGTCGGTTCCCACCTGCTTGCCTCTGTCATTCCTGTGCTTGTCAAAGCAGTTTCTCCCAGCCAGGGTGCCTGACTCCTGTGCCCAAGCCTGCCCCCGGCTCCTCCCGCCCCTCCACAAGATGCTGGGCTGAATTTCTGTCCTTGACTGGACTGCCACCTCCCCTGCCCCAGCCTCCAGCTCCCTGTCAATGGCCCAAGTCCGTCTTCGGGCACCTAGACCCTAGGTGTGGCCCTTCCTACGAGTCCCCCAACGAGGAGCAGTTTTAAGTCCACCAGGAGGAAGCCGGCCCCAGGGCTGTGGAAGGCAGTCCTGTGAAAGGGCAGGCCCGGGGTGGGGGAGGGGACACACCTGAAATCAGGCCCAGGTGCCACCCCAGGACGACCCCCAGGTCTTACCTTCCTCAGGTAGCCTGGCCTTTTAAAGCCCAGCATCACAGCTAGGGCTACTCTGGGCGGTTACCGCGAAAGCCAGCACTGGGTCCCTGGAGCCTGGGAGCGGCTGCTCCCCGGGTCCTATCCAGAGAGGAGCGGAAGGGTTGTTCCGGCTTCCCGCGGGGGGCTCTGCACCATCCAGCGGCTCCGGCCGCACAGGGGCCCAGCTCATCGCAGCCGGCTGGGTGCGGAGGCCCGGCCAGAGCTGGGAGCAGGAAGCAGGGAGCGGCGCCCCCGCCTCCGGGTGCAGCCGGGTTTGGAAAGTTGGTGCAGGCGTGGGGACCTCAGGGTCTCAAGGCGCCTCCGTAGCCCCGAGCCAGGCGGGCTATCGGACAGTGAGCCCGGAACAGCCCCCGAGTGCGCTCCGCAGCGGAGAGGGGCCGAGCGCCTCGGGGACCACTGCGCGTCTCAAGTTTGCTACCCTCCTCGAATGGGGGCAGGGAGGGCTGGGGCGATCGCGGCGCTCACCGGCCAGCAGCCCCGGCGGCCCCTTCCTGCACCCAACACGAAGCTGTCCCTCGCTGCCGCCGCCCCTCCGCACACCGCCGGTAGCGGCTGTCCCCGAGCGGAGAGGCGTCTCCCACCGCGCCCGCGCCCCGCCCGGTTGCTGCAGCGGAGTGTCCGCTCCCGCCCGCCCCGGAGCCCGCCGGACCCGGCCAGTACCTGGTCGGGGGCGCGCCGGGAGCAGCTGCAGCGCCCAGCGCCGGCTCCATCCTCGGGTCTGGAGTCAGGGTCGCCGGGGGCCCGCGGGTGGCGGCGGCGGCAGCAGCGGCGGCGGCATCCTCCGCCTCCGGCACCCTCCTCTTCGGCCTCCCTCCTCCCTCCTTTTCCTCCGACTCCGCGCGCCCCTCACGGGCCCCGCTTCATGGCCCGGGGGCGCGAGTCCGGGGCGGCTGGAGCAGCGGAGTGCGTTCTCCCCGGCCAGGCGCGGGACCCGGGGCCGGGGCTCGGGGACCCGAAAGACGCCGGGCCAGGGGCCGTGACCCGGAGCGCCGCAGCCACGGGTGCCGGAGGAGAGCAGCAGCCGCAGGCTCGGGAGCCTCTTGGAGCGCCCGCCCGCGTCCCCGAGCCGAGAGCGGCGGCGGCAGCGGCAGCTACAGAGCCGAGCGAGCGGCGGGCGCTGCGGTCCCGGCTCCACCCCCGAGCCGCCCTCCCCTTCTCCTCCCCACCCCTTCGACGCGCGCCCTCCCGCCCCCCGCGCCGCCCCAGCCACCAGCACCCGGACACCCCCTCCGCAGGCGGGCTCCCGAGACCGCCCCCACTCACCCGCCAGGGACAGCCACGCCCACCCCCGGGCTTCGCGCGGCTGGCGGGAAAGGGCACCGGTCTCTGGCTCCTCGTCCGCGTAGCCTCCCTTCCCCTCACCCCCGAGGGCGCTGCTGGCAAGGCCGCCGAAGCCTTTCGCCCGAGCGCCCCCCGCCGCGGAAGTCCAGCTGGAGCCCCAGCCTGGCCCCGGCCCTGCTGTCCTCTACCTCTTCCACCGCCAGTGGCACACAGGGACTTCAGAAGCCAGAACCGAAGCCAACCACCTCTGAGTGTAATACCCCAACACACACCCCTAGCCCTTCATCCTTCCCGCCCCTCTGCTTCTCAAGGGTGGGAATGAATCATTTGTCCCCGCTGTAATTGTCCCTCTTGGGCATAATCACGGGGTGTCTTAATGGGACCTTGGAGTAGGTTTGCTGGCTGACCGTCTTCTAGGCCCCTCCTCCGCCCTGCCCACCCTCTTCCTTCCAGACTGCCTCCGGCCTTCTAAATGGAAATCTGGAGCCACCACTGCCCTTAGGGGTGAAGGATGGGGACAGAGCGCAGGCCTGGCCTGCACAGGCACCAGGGACTGGTTGGTGGAACTCTCAGAGTGGAGTGGAGGAGAAGCAGGTTGCATGGGCAGAGCAATACCATGTGATCAGTGGCCCCTCAGCTGGAGAGGACAGCCAGGAATCCCAGCTCTGCCACCACTTCTAACATGAACTAGGCTGCCTGCCCCAGGGGCCTGTTTCCTCATCCGGAGAATAGGAAGGTGCTTAGGGCTGCCTGAGCCTCTGATGCTCCTCAGTTCTGACCAAATGATTATTTCTGAAGCGGGGAAACAGTCATCTTCCATCTCCACCCAGAATCTCCGATTCCCGTCTGTAGCTATTCCAGCACTCCTGGACTAGCCGGCAGAGCGCAGTGGATGGCTTGAAAACTCCAGGAGTTCTGGGAAAGCCTCCTCCCCGATGTATGGGCAGGCAGCCGCTGCCGCGTCCCACACAGCGAACCGCAGCAGAATGGTTAGCACAGCAGCTGGTCAGAGGAGCCTGCTGTGTGTTTGCTTGGTGACTTTGTGTGAGTGATCCAGCCTCTGCAGCTCAGCTTCCTCATCTAGAAGGCAGAGGTACTGGTCCTCACCCCATAGGGCTACTGTGAACACTGGATGGTAATGTGTGCAGAGCACTCAGCAGTGTCTGGCACTGAGGTGAGTACTTAATAATTGCGCAGTGTTGTGTTTAGGGTAGCCAGGAACAAACGTTCACTCACTCGCTGAGAGGAGAATATCACAGCTGTACTTCCCTAGAGATTGGGGTCTCAGGTCATCAAGAAAGTCTCCCTCTCTCCACCCAGAGCAGATGGTATGGAGGCCCTTGCCCCAAGGGTCCCACTAGACCAAAGGGTCATTTTCTTGCTCACAATTGCAAACTTATGACTATAACCACCCCCATCTCTGCCCCCATCATGCTGGAGGGGCTGACAGCACCTTCCAGTGTGTGTTCCTGTAGCCACAGCACCAGGGATGGCAGGGTCAGACCTCAGTCCTGACACCAAGGCTACCAGGTCTGTTTCTCCGCCTGTCCTTCCCTCTCTCCCGCCCACCACCGCCCAGGGAGTCCTGGGATGCCTAACAAAAGTGGTGCTGACCCTCCAAAAGCCAGGACTTCATGTTTCAAAATCCCGACTGTCCCTCTATAAAAAACCAAGCTCTAACAGCCTTGAGCTGAGCCATCAGAAGCTTCCTTTTCACCCAGAGCTAATCCCTCCCCAAGTTTCCAGCCTGACAAGAATAGTCAGGGTTTAGAGAACGCTTTCTCTATCTTGCACTCCCAGATCCAGCACCTCATTTTTCAAATTCTGGTGTATTTTGGGTAGAGAGGAGGGAAACGTACATCTGGCTGATATGAAAAGATTGGCGTGGTTGTAATGTAAAGAGAGAGTGGAATTTGGGAAATTTGGGAAGAATATTTAAACTCTAAAAATAGACAAAAGACCCACTCTCAGAAACACGAGGACTCTGTTTCCAGTTTCCTAGAATCCCCCACTTGACAAACACGGGTGTTTTAGAAGCACCTATGGTGTGCACTGCACTGTGGCAGGTGCTCTGGGGAAGTGGGGAGCGGGAAACAGAAGCAAAGGACTTGTGCTCAAGGAATTTGGACCCCACACAATGAAGCAGCAAAGAAAAGTCACTACAAATGTAATCAAATACAAAAAAATTAGCCTTGGAAGTTAGTGGAAGATGGAGCCTTGGAGGATCGTTCAGGGAGGGCTTCCTGGAGGAAGAGAGAGTTGAACTGAGGGCTTGAGAGATGGTTGGAATGTAAAAAGGCAAAAGAGCAGGAGAGCCTGTGGAAGGAAACAGCAGCTGGGTGGGCTCATTTATGGGACAGTAAGAAGATTAATATTAGAGACTAATGTTTGAGGTCTCAATATGGGCCAGGCACTGTGCAGTTTGCTTGTGTAAATTATTTCATTTAACCCTCAAAACAACCCCTTGAAATAACCATTGTCATCCCCATTTTACAGATGAGGAAACTGAGAGCCAAAAAGGTTAAACAACTTTCCCGAGTTTGCAGAATTGGTGAGCAACAGCGCCCCCACAGCAGTCTGGCTGCACGTACCTGGGCACTCTGCTCTGCCATTCTGGCCAGGCTGGCTCTAGTGGGGGTGCCTCAGGGAGGAGCTGGAGGTCAAGCAGACTAAGGAGGCCAATGGCAGGTGGCAGGGCCCTCAGAAACCCTCAGATAGAGGCGTTTCCTGAAATGCAGCCCTCTGGCCCTCCTAGGGAACTCTAAAATGAGATATTCCCTTGTCTCTCGTCCACATGCAGGTCCCTGAGGTAGCTGGAAATTTGTTAAGGGATTTGGGGACTCAAGATTCTGGTTTTTTAATATCGTTCGACTGTCCATGTGGCGGTGATCTGTGCCACCTACCTTGTTATTTCAGTCTGTTCTGGGAGATGGATGGCCCAGGCTCTGATTTAAGATCTGCCGCTGCAATCCTCAATTTCCCATGTCTCACAGGGGACAGTGACAAGGCAGCAAGCGCGTGGAAGACGGCTCTTAGCTGTGCCCAGACTTCAGGCCCAAGAGCCCACCAGCATCTGCAGAAAAAGTTCCAACCAGAAAAACCTGGGCAAAAGTAGTCAGGCCAGTGGACATTTCCCGCAGGTGATATGGAAGCCCATTCATAATAGAGCCGGAGGGGCCCAGAGGCGAACCGAGCCAACTCCCTCATCTCATAGTTGGGCAAACTGAGGCCCAGAGAAGCTACGTGACTTACCCAAGGCCATGCAGGAAGTGAATTGAGTCTCCAATTGGGTCTTTTTTTTTTTTTTTTTTTTTTTCAGGAAAAGGCCTCTTACTTACCAGTTCTGCCCTAGTCTAGATGAGTTCCTCTTCTGGATGAATCAATGGACCTAAACCTCTTTGTTGTTGAAATAAAACAAAAATGTGGGCAATGGCTCATGCCTGTAATCCCAGTACTTTGGGAGGCTGAGGCGGGTAGATCACCTGAGGTCAAGAGTTTGAGATCACCCTGGCCAACATGGGGAAACCCCATATCTACCAAAAATACAAAAATTAGCTGAGCATGGTGGTGGATGCCTGTAATCTCAGCTCCTTGGGAGGCTGAGGCAGGGGAATCGCTTGAACCCAGGAGGTGGAGATTGCAGTGAGCCGAGATGGTGCCACTGTACTCCAGCCTGGGCAACAGAGCGAGACTCCATCTCAAAAAAAAAAAAAGAGTGGGGTCTTACCTCTGCTAGTCACTGTACATATGATTCCATTTCCCCCTCGTACCATCCCTGTGGGTCACTGGGTCCAAGGTTGCCAGGCTTGCCAGCTCCTGGATTCAGAAGGCCCTTTCCTGCCCCACTAGGTCCTCCAGCCAAAGCCCCTTGAAACACGACTTCACCTACAAGGGTTTCTGTAAATCTCTCAAAGGGACACTGAGTTACTCCCAGACCAGCCTGTCACCTGCATTCACCTCTAGCATGTTCTCTGCTCCTGCTCTAAGAAACTGCCAGAGGCAAAGTAGCCACTTGAAGGAGTGTCCCCTCCTAGCCTCACCGTACTTCCCTCATTATGACCCTCATTGGGGAGCTAATGTTCAGGCCAAGGGACAAGCCCTGATGCTCCCATAACCCCAGCCTAGGCCACCAGAAACAGGGAGAATGGTATCTTCCCCAACACAGAGGCCTTTGGGCTCCAGGGACCCCAAAAGCATGACTGCATTGCCACAGTGTCCCAGGGCCTCTCTGCAAACAGCCTGTCTGGCTGTGGCTGCAACCTCCAACCCCAGCCTCAAAGCCAGGCCAAGGAGCCCAGCAGAAGGGCACCCTTCCCTGTTCCTCCTTCTCCAGTTACAGAACCAGTCCCCCAGATAAATTAGAGGATGCCAGCTAGTCCTGACAAGGGGGTGGGGAACAGAGAAACTAAGGGCTTGGAGGTAGCCACACCAGGATTTGAACTCCTATCTTGTGACCCCACCCCCTACACAACACACCTGCTGCCCAAACTGCCCCTGCCCCAGGGTTCTTGGCTCTCCTGGGACTGGTAGGTGGGAAGGCAGGAGTGATCTGTGCTGGGGGAGACTTGATCCTCTGCTCATCAAAGGAGGCTCCACCTTCTAGGAGTTTCGTCTTTCTTCCTCTGGCCTCACAGGTCCAGTCTAGAGCTTGCCAAGGTGAGTCTCAAGACCCAAACTTCTTGGGAGGAAGGAGAGAGCAGAGGAGGCCAGATGCCCCTTCTTTCTGGGGAAGGAGCCTGCTCCACCTACCCTCTCAGGAATGGGTCCAGCACAGAAGCTGACCTTCCTTAACCTATTCTGCTGGCCATTGCCACACTCTCCTCTGTGGCCCGAGAACCACAGTGAGTGCCCTCGGCACCCACTGCTTCCCCCAGCTGCCCCCCAGAGCCTTCCTACGGTGGGAGCAGAGTGGTGGCCATAGACCCGGGTTTGTCTTAGGAAGGCCCCCACGTCCCACTGCCCACCCCAACACAGCTGGCACCAGGGCACATCCTGAGACATTCAGCCACAGGACCATGAGGAGACAGACTGACCAAAAGCAAACAAGGCCGAAAACAGGCCCCCAACCCTGAGTCTGATCTAAAAATATGACAGTGAATATCTCACAGGGCCTGGGGCTGGGGAGGTGATGGGAGTTGAGGGCGGACTACAGAACAGGATCGTGGGATGCAATTAAAATTCCCATCCTGGGTAATTCCCGGGCCTCCGTGGGGCTGTTTCCATGGCAAGGGAGGCAGGCCTGGAGAAGGCAGGCTCTGTGCAGGGCTGGGCTCCCTCCTCTGCCCCTGCCCACAGAAGCCTCAGCCCTGGGCTGGGCGGTTCCAAGCCAGATCTGTGATACAGGTCAGAATGTGATACAGTGCAGTCAGGAGCCCAGGAGACAGCCCCTGCTCCCAAATTCTGTGGGCAGGTGCCCAAACTGGCAGGGAAGGAAAGGAGGGACAGTGTCTGTCCCCAGAGAGCCACCCCGTGGCATGTCCTAAAACAATATGAAGCCACTAGGTCCCTGGCCTGGACTCTGGGGACATGGGCTACCTGGAACAGCCAGGTAGCAGGAAGGAAAAGGCAGGAAGAAACCCACCCTCAGGAAGCATTCGCCTCGTCTAAAAACCCTTCCCACCACCAGGGCCCTTCGGTCCCCACACTGGCCTCCAGGCAAAGCTCCCCCTTGTCCTGCCTCCCGCCCACTCACCTCTCACACTGTCACCCCTCGTCCTCACTCCCTCTTGCCCACACGGGCTCACTGCCTGCTGGCCCCCAAGGCAGCCCTTTCTGCAGCCCTGGCTGATGCCAAGAAGGCTGGAGGCCCTTCTGGCAGGTCCCCTGATGAGCAGGGCAGAGTGGGCACTGAATCTCCACAGGTGACATCAGAGGTGGTAAGGTCGGGAGAGAGATGCCAGGGCTGCCCCCCAGGCCTTGCCTCTGAGGAATCCTGCAGCAGCTCAGTGGGCTGGACAGATGACCGGTAATACCAGTCATCTGGAGAGTCTGGCCAGCAGAGGCCACCACGAGTCCTGCCTGCTGGGGTGGTTCTGGAGCCTGGGTTCCCTGGGAAGGGAGGCCTGCTTCCAGGTGGTTCCCTTCGGGCTGCTTCCACGGGGCCTCAGGCTGCCCACACTCATTCATCCCAGGAGGGAAGAGAAGAGGAGAGAAGTGAATTCGATTTTACTTCCCTTCTTTCACCTAGTCCCATTCCTGGTCTGCCCCCAGACTCTCTGCTCCAAGTGCACCAACTGCAGGCGGCCCCAGCCCCTGGCATTCAGGAGCCAGTGGGCAGCTTGGAGAATGGGAGGTATCCTCAGGCACCCTGCCCAGCCCAGCCTCAACTGGCTCTCCTTCCCTCCTCCCTCTGTGGAAGGAGGGGGAGTGGGTTTCCCCACCAGGTGTGGCCAGCCCTTGGTCAGGGGCCCATGGGCACCTCCCACTGGACAGCCCAGCCCTGGTCAATGCCACACAGGCTGGCTCTGGGAACTCAGCCCAGGAACAATGGTGCTATTCACTCAGCCTGGGCTTCACACAATGACCCTCTTGGTCTATCTCCTTGGCTAGACGGTGTGCATGAGTGTGAGCGTGTGTGCGTGTGTGTGTGTGTGTGTGTGTGTGTGTGTAAGAGAGGAACTGGAGGTAACTAGAGAGCCCAAACAGAGGCAGGAGAAAGTGTCAACCAGGGATTTCATGGTAATCATGCCTGTGTCTATCCTGTGTGCCCGGCACTGTACTGGGTACCTGCATCGTCCTCACAGCAGCCCTGCGAGTCAGTCCCCACAGAACCCCATGTTAAAGCTAAGGAAACCGAGGTAGGGTCACAGAAGTCGGAATGATAGGAACATCGCATCTTGACGGTGGTATCTTCTAGTCTTATTTGGGTGGTGGTCCCATGGGTGCATACTTATGCAAACGTTCATTGTGCTGTCCACTGGAGAGCTGCCCATTTTGCTGTCTGTAAATTGTATTTCAGTAAAAACTAAAATAAAAATGATGTTGCATGAACATTACCCAACCCTGATTAAAGAATGAGGAAGCTCTTTGTATGCTAATATGCATCTCCAAGATATACTATTTAATGAAAAAGAGCAATGTACAAAGCATTGTTTTGCAGCTAAGTAAAAGTAAAACAATGCAGGTAAATAAAAATTTTAAAAATATCCAAACACATATTTTATTTTATTTTGAGACAGGGTCTCGTTCTGTCACCCAGGCTGGAGTGCAGTTGTGAGATCACAGCTCACTGAAGCCTCAACATCCCGGGCTCAGGGCTCAAGGTATTCAAGTTAGTCCTCCTGTTCCTCCCATCTGGCTTCCCGAATAGCTAAGCTTTTTATTTATTTATTTATTTTGGTGAACGTGGTTTCGCCGTGTTGCCCAGGCTGGTCTCAAACACTTGACCTCAAGTGATCATCCCACCTCAGGCTCCCAAAGTGCTGTGATTACAGGCATGACCCATCATGCCCAGCCCTGCGAACACATATTTTAAAATACTATCTATACACATCTGCTTAGGCACCTAGATTACCTCCAGACAGACACGGAGAAACCACACCGCCTGTGGAAGAGCAGCCACGAGGCCGAGACAGAGGCAGGAGGAAGACTTTCCACCATATACCCTTTTTCTTAACCCATGGGAATGTATTACTTATTCAAATATTAAGTGAAATTAAAACAAACAATAAAACAGTGGCTGAGTTGCTGATTCCCAAGCCATTATATCAATTGCTTCGGTGCACTTAATTCCAAACCAAATGGCCTCTCCCCTCCTCCCACTCCTCTCCAGCCCGTTTCCCTTTCTCAAACCCAACCAAACTGCGTGTGGTTGTGGCTGCCCAGGTGTGGAAACATCATGGTTGGTCTCCACCAGGGACGCTCCAGAACCCACTTCCGGCCAGGGCCGGAACCCCCAAGAAGCTGCTAACCTCACAGAGCCAAGTACCCCACTGGCTCCTGAATGCAGTGAGTGCTATGGGGTGACTGACAAATCACTGGGACCTGCCACCTCAGGGTGACTCCCAAGGTGCCCATGCTGCCCAGTGGTCTCCACCCTACTGTCACTGCCTCCTAGGTTCCCTCCATGGGCTGGCAGGCAAATCCAACCCTGGCCCGGTGATGAGGAAGATCCCAGGCTCAGAGGCATTCAGAAAGTCAACTGTCGGGCAATGAGTACAGCAACAGACAGCCCTCCTAGAGGAATGCAAGGCTTTAGGTGACACAGCTGAGCCTGTGGCTTTTCAAAAACAGCCAGCTTGGTTTACAGTCCTGGGGTTCAAATCCCAGCTCTGCCGTTTCTTGGCCACCAGAGCTCAGACAAGTCACTTGTCTCATTGTGCCTTTGTTTTCTCATCTACAAAATGAAAACAATGACACCTACCTGTTGGGATTACTATGAGATGCTGATGACCCCAAGTCCTGAGCCTATAGCAGAGTAGGGAACTCTTAAAGAGAAACACTCACCACCGCTGAGAACCATGATCTAAGCAGAGTTTTACAGCAGTTGGCAAAGTGCTGCCTGGGCACAGCCTTCCAGAAGGAGGTGATCGAGAGGAAGGCCCTGCCCCAGTTGGGGCCCCAGGTCCCTCCTGGCCTCCTCCCTGCCTGTGGGTTGTCGAGAAGGGTGCTAACAGGCCACGGAGGGGCCAGGAAGTTGAAGGATTTGGGAATTTGATTATAGGTCTAAGGGCTGGGAGGCCATAAAGCTCATGGGGCAAAGGGGCCTTCTCCAGGTATCCAAGAGTTACCATGAAAGTAAATAAATAAATAACAGGAGTGTGGGAGGGCCAGGGCTCAGTGCCGCGTATCACCAACACCTACCTGGCTTTCCTTCTCACACCAGATTCTCTGGGGCGAAGCTGAGTTGCTTTGGGCAAATCACTGAACCTCTGAGCCGTATCTGTGCGGATCCCGTGGACATCCACGCCTGCGCTCTCTGTGGACTGTGAATACCTCTGGTGGTGGCAGCAACGCCTGCCTCCCTCGCTCCCTGGGGTGGTGTCTCATTGCTCTCTGCAGTCCCCGCTCAGCCAACATGAAGGATCACCTCTCTGTGTCTGGGTCTCATGGTGGATGTGGGAGAGTTGACGGCACACAAGCAGCCGCCCCTGCCCCCAAGGAGCTCCCATGCCAGTATGGTGGGGGTGGGCAGGGGTGGGCAGAGACAAGCCGGAAAGGACCCAGACCACACGACAAAGGCCAGAACCAAGGAGGAACCAGATACCCTGGGACCTAGAAGAAGGGATTTGTTCTACCCAGGAAGGGAGTCCCCTGCAGACCCAAAGTACCTTGGCACAGGTCCACTTTGAGTGTCACATCAGCTGCTCCTGTCACCCACAGAGCAGCCAGGGAGGAGGCAGGGAGGTGAGATGACAGTAACACCACCATTCTATAGGCAAGCACACCGAGGCTCAGAGAGGGCAGCTGGCTCAGAGCTAAGATGGGTGCCCAGAGTCCCAATGCCTGGCACCAGCTGCTCTTCAGCACTCCTGGGCCACTTAATATGTCCCTACCCCACAGGACACCTTTCCAGGTCACTGGTTGTACCTGGCCAGGCCCAACTCCTTTTGTGTAGATAAGAAACTCCTCACCACCCAGGGTCATTCCTTGGCAGGTGCAAACTATAAATAGGACCTTCTCTGGGTGCCTCACTGGCTCTCTACTGCGCTTCTCAAGAAATAGTAGTAAGGACAGTAGAGAGCAGGGACTGCCGGCCGGGGAATGAGGGTGGAGGGAGGGATGGAGAGCCCCTGGCCTGGGGTCTAGCTCCTGGGGCAGAGGGAGAATGTCAGGGGCCTAAGACCCAATGGAAGGGCATTTCAGTAAGGTCCCTGGGAGAGATCTTTGTATTACAGACACCTGCTTCAACCCACTCAATAGATGGGAATCTAAGCCAATGACCCGATCACAGAGAAAATGCTGCCCCCCACCCCATCCTCCAATGCCCAAGTTCAGGAGAACAGGCACGGCTGACATTTCTCTAATCCAGGGACATGTCAGGGGTGGGAAGGTGTGATGGTTAATACTGAGTGTCAACTTGATTGAAGGATGCACAGTATTGTTCCTGAGGGTGTCTGTGAGGGCGTTGCCAAATTCCCTTTAACATTTGAGTCACTGGGAAACACAGACTCACCCTCAATCTGGATGGGCACAATCTAATCAGCTGCCAGCTCGGCCAGAATAAAAGCAAGCAGAAGAACATGGCAACACTGGGCTGGCTAAGTCATCCGGCCTCTGTCTTTCTCCTGTGCTGGATGCTTCCCGTCTCCAAACATTAGATTCAAAGCTCTTCAGCTTTTGGACTCTTCGACTTACACCAGAGGTTTGCTAGGGACTCTCCGGCCTTCCACCGCAGACTGAAGGCTGCACCGTCGGCTTCCCTGGTTTGAGGGTTTGGACTCAGACTGGCTTCCTTGTTCCTCGGCTTGCAGACGGCCTATTACGGGACCTCACCCTGTGATTGTGGGAGTCAATTCTCTTAATAAACTTCCTATTCTCATCTGTCCTATTCGTCTGTCCCTCTAGAGAACCCTAGTACAGAAGGGTTTCAGTTAGACCACAAGAACAACCTTCTGACTAGGACCTGGAACAAGGCACCCAGGGCCTTCTGAAGGAACAGATTGTATCCAAAGCCCCTGGGCCTCCTCCATGGTTTTCCATGTCAATCCTAGCTGGAGGTAGAGGGGTGCTCTAGCTCACCGTTAGAGTCCCTCCCCTTGGGGAGGAAGAACCCCTAGCAAGGAAGCCGGAAACAGCTGGCTCTTCTCACCCCGGCTCTGGGCCTGGTTTTAAATGGGGGTGGTAATGGCATGTACTTCAGAGGAGCAAGGGAGATGAATGCATGAATAAAGCATCTAACAAAGGGACACGCACATGGCAGATTCTCAGTAAACACTATTACTTTATTATTATGGCTGCAAGACCACCTGTGAAGAGTCCCTCTGCCAGCTCCTGCCCCTGTCCCTGCAATTATCGACCCCCCTCCCCAACCAATAATACCTCTGCTCAAACTTGCAAAAAAACACACACACAAAAACAGAAAATTCCTGGGTTCCTGGAAGGGCACTCCAGGTCTTGCTTGGAGATGCGCGAAAGTCTTTGGAGCCAGAGGTAGCGAGTGGAGGACAATGGGGAAGATAGGAGTCTTTGGCCCCCAGGGAGAGCTGCCAGTGGCAGATGAGGGGCAGGGTTGGCCTCAGCAGGAGTGAGCAAAGAGAGGGGGTGCTCAGACAGGCTGAAAAGAAATTAGAGGGCCCATCAAAGCCAGGGTAGGGACAGGGGTGGACACAAAAGCAGTCTGCAGCCCCACAAGTGCAGGCCCTGTTTCAATCTGTCTTACAAAGAGAAATAAATGAAAATAAGTGAACCCTGACAAGTGGGAAAATGTTAAGGGCATGCAGAGGAATTTTCAGCACCTCTGCATGATGCCAGAGAACAGGACCGGCTCCAAGCTGGAGGGAACTTCCCAGAGCCTTTCAGCTAATGCCAGCTCTTACCACTCCCTCACAACCCTCTGGCCCCTTCACTCTAGGCTCCCTTCCTGCAGAGAGGAGGAGGAGCTCTCGGGGGACACGCCTTTGAGGCAGGGCATGGCGATCTCCTTTGGGGTCTGCCCCATCCCTACATCCTAGGACAGCACAGTGACCTCAGGGGCTGCTGGTGGGCCAACAATTCTCCAGAAGATCAAATCCAGTCCAAGTGCCATTTGGCATGCTAAGCAGCCCTAGGGTCTGCACAAACCCTTTGCAAGCCCCATCCTTCACCTGCCGTTTTCACACTGACTTGATGCCTCTGGCTTTCAGAGGTGGCCCTGGCACCTATCCTTCCCCTGGACTAACGCTGACACCACCACGGGGCCACCCCCTAAGTCAGGCCTGTGGGGCTGTTGGGCCACCACTCTTCCCAGGATGGCCCAGGCTGCCCTGCCTCATGTCACCCCAGGTACCACAGTCTGGCCTGTTGCCATCCACTTTACAAAGGAGCCGCTGAGGCCCACTCTCCCCAACTCCAGCTCCTCTGTGGCTGAGCAGCTACTCAGCTTTGGCATCTCATTCCAGCTGTGCCTTTCCTGCTCTGCCTCCAGTGAAACTGGAATCCATCCCCAAGCTTTTTACACCCCGTCCACCTCCGTCTTGTGCTTTTATATGTTTATACACCTGTCTCTCCCGCAAGACTGAGAGCTCCTTGAAATCAGAGTTCTAGTTCATTCATCTCTTAAGCCCAGGGCCTAGTTCAGGGCCAGGCTCCTCATAGTAGGGTGGCCACTAAACAGCCACCAAGTGAATCGTGGTGGTAACCACACAATGCAAAGTCAATGTGACCTGGCAGGGGAATTCTTCCAATGGACCCTGAAGCTGGGCACAAAGATCTTGAGCTCTGGACTCATCCATGCGTAATGGGAGGGCGAACGCCAGCCTTTGTCCGTTGTACAGTGGACTCAGTCTGAGTCTTGGATGGGGAGAGACCCACACTGTCTCAGGGGACCAAGCCCTATACACAGGGCTCAAAGAAGCCTATCTGGTTACTCACCATGCAATCCACCAGGCCCTTCTCCTCAGGGACAGAGAAAAGGTGCAGATCCTAATGCTGGCGTGAGTGGCCCTACCCACCCCGTCACCAGGCCCCAGCTTACGGTGAGTCTACTGCCTTGCCCTTACCCGAAAAGGCTGCCTGCAGAGGGGGCTGGCTGCCCTGTGCTAAACTTGCCCACACCCTTTGCACAGAAACAGACTCCAGCAGGAGGCGGCGGGGAGGGAGGAAGGACGGGGCCCAGAAGGTGAGAAGTGGCTGTGAGGCGGGACTGAAGGTTTCAGAAAAACCCTGCTGGGACTGCAGGTCCACAGACTGCTTCTTTAACTAGAGCCTCAGGTATGGCTCTGCGAGTCTCAGGAGTGATACATTGAGAAGGTGTCCAGATAGAAAACTGTTAATTAAAATAATAATAACAAGATCCGTAAATATGGAAAAGGAGAAGGTGACTTTATTTCTTGTAAAGGGTTACAACGGCAAGGTGGCCATCCCACCGGCTGGGAAGCACAGCCTCCGGCCAAGACCACAGACAGGTATTTCAAAAAAGGAGAGGTTGGGTTAGGAGTTTTATGCTGAAAGGGTTGGCTTAACATAAACATTCATCAGCTTACAGGAAGAGGAAGACCTGTGAGTATTCATGAAGCGGCCCTGACACATGAGTATTGAACTAACAAGCATGTTATAAATGACCCGTTTGCCTCAGGGTAGAGATTTAATATGTAAATACATTACTGTTAGGCCCTATAGGTCAAAAGGACTTTTCAGGTCACAAAAGTGCATGAATGCACAATCTCTGTAAACTGACCAGAGTCGGTCCATGGTTGGTGGCCCACTTATCAGGAGAACGTGACCAAAATCAGCCTCTTGTCCAATCAAAGCTGTAGCTATGGCTGGTGGAATAGAGGCTCAGGTAGTCAGCATCTGTGAACTGGATGAGCTGTCGTTGTCTTAATATTTCTTATCTCCAGGCCAGTGCTTGTTTAGGCGATGGAGAAAAAAAAACCTCGTGGCAGTTAGAACATAGTTTATTCTTTAAGTATAGAGAGCCGTGGAAGCAGTTGCTTGGTGCCGCAAAGAAAAATTAGCACTGAGACAGTGGATGTCTCAGCAAAGCAGTTTACTTCCTGGACTGCCGGAAGGGTACCCGCGCCAACCATCTTGCCAAGAGAGTAAAATGAGCAAAGAAAAAGTAGACATATGTATCTCTTACGCATTTGGGGTTGTCCTTACTGCAGTGTCTGTCTCCACTGTTTGGAGCCAGACCTCACAATCTAAACTAAAACCCCATTGGCTAATAACTTAAAACTTTTTTAAACAGGTAAGGGGCCTAGGCTGTGAGCTGGGACATGCCTGTGAGTACATTCAGCACAGATATTTTGGTTAAAGTACAAGGACATAGAATATACTATGTGCCTGTAAGCACAGCATGTCTACCAGCTACATAGGATAGGGCTTAACAAAGAGTTATTAGCACACTTATGATTTATTCATTAGCAAGAAAGGAAACTTTGAAGAGGAAGTTTTACTTCCCATAGAGTGTGTGACTTACCCTTGCCTGGGGTCCTGTTTATAATTTGGTATCTTATATCCAAAACGATTCTGTCAGTCTTACAATCTCTATTTTCACATTAATGCTGGCCAGTTGTTGTGTCTAAACTGTGAAAAGGAGGGAATACAGCCAGACATGTCTGACCTCCTGTCCTGTCACGATGGGGAACTAAGTTGTAAGTTTTTTCTAGGGACCCCTTGGTCAAGCCGGGGGTCCAGTCAGCAGGGAAGCTTAGGATTTTACGTTTAGTTTATAGACACCGGTTTTTCGGTTCGATCATTCATTCATTCAACACGCAGGAAGCACTCAGCAAGGGGTCCCAATCCCACCTCCACGGGAGCCATTGTCCAAGGGGGCAGGGAAGCACATAAATTATTGATTATACAGCAGGCACCATGCTAGAGGTAATATAATCATTTCTTGCTTTGGAAGGACAGAAATAGGGAGGGACTCTTATTATGCTTTTAGGCAAAGATGCACAGAATCTTGAGGCTGACCCAAGTCAGAGGCCGATGTGTCTGAGACCCAGGTTTTCTAGTAACTGACATCAAGCAGGAGGAAGATTTTGTAACCACGATGGAAAGAAGTTCTCTTTTACCAAGCACCTAGTATGAGCTAAGTGCCATTATTTCATTTACGCTGACACCTTGGAAGGTGAGGTCCTCCACTCTCAGGTAGGGGAATTGACAAGCTGCATGCATTTTATTAAAGTGTATAAAGTACTTTTGGATCTATGACGGCATTTCACCCTCACTAGATCCCTATGAGGAAGGCACTGGTCTCCCTTATTTGGAGGATTCATAAACTGGGGCTCAGAGAGATGAAACATGACTTCTCCAAGACCAAACTGTCTGACCTCACATCTAGAACATTTTGCTGCCCTCTTACGCATTGTAATGAATGGCTGAGCTGAGGGTTTAGAAGACAGGCTATGGGGCTGTGAAGGTACCAGGTAGGGAGGAAATAGACCATCATAAGTCATCAGGGGAAAGGGAACTCCTGGCTTGGCTCCAAAAAGCCAACTGTGGGCCACCAGGGAAGAGCCCAGGCAGATATTGCCTTAAGAAGCCTTCAGTGCCTTGGTTGACTTTAAGGGCTGATGGGTCAATGAGGGGTTACAGCAGAGGGCTGTTTGGCCTTTAGGAGGCACTGAAAGAGGGCATGGAAAAAGATGGGTGGCCCATCCTGCCCTCTTCTCTAAGGCCAGATGGCATCATCAGTACTGGGGGCACTTCTGAGGGCTACACTGTGAGAGGGCACAAAGTGAGCAACTGCCCCTTCATCCAATAGGTGCCAGGGAGGCCTTGCTCTGAGTCAGGTACCACCACTGTCGCCGTTACCCCTAGACTGAGCCTCGAAGAACCTGACACGATAGATGGGCGCCACCACAGGTGGAGGGTGCAGACAGTGTACTTGAAAGGTGAGGAGGTGGAGGGAAAGCAGGCTTCTCACAGCGCCTTGGCCAGGTTCCTTCAAGAAACAGGTGAAAGGCAAACATCCAAGCAGTCAGAGGAATGGCAGTAGGGTGAGGGGACATCCCCTGAAACATGAATAATGGCTCCAGAGAGAATGGTGGCGCACACTGGGAGGGTGTGCAAAAGCGGGGAGTCCATGGGGGTGCCAGGGTCCATGGGTGGAACCAGAGACCCCAGACAGACACCCAGGGCCAGTGGACTTGACCCGGGCCTCTCCTTCCCGTACGCAGAGGCTCCACTTCCTCCTCCACACTGCAGCATCGCTTGGTCTTGTCCCACTCAGCCCACTAAGCTTGTCCAGGTCACTCTGCCCGACCTCACCATGAGCCCTCCCTGCTCTTGTCCCTTCTGCTTAAGGAACCAGAGAAAATAACTATAGCTTCTTGTGCCCTGGGGGGTACAGGGAAACCGGGGATGCCCATGGGAGAGAGGGAGAGAAGCCTGGGAGTGGCGGGCAGATGGGTGTCAGTATCCCTGCTTCAAGCTAAGAGGGCAGAACTCCAGACTAACACAACTAGGTCAGTGTTTCCCACTGTGTGTTTCACAGAACAAGTCACCAGGAATAAAGGGTTCTATGGTCCAATAAGTTTGGGAAAAGCAGAGTTAAGCAGATTTCCATAGCAAGACTTCTCAGGGCCTTTAATGTGCTAATATGCATGGCGAATCTCCAAGAGGGAGGCAGAGCGTGCAGGGTGGGCCCAGCCTTATGTGACCAAGGAACCCTTTCATCACAGCAGATTTCTCAGGACCCATGTGCTAGGGAACATGCTTTGGAAAAGAGAGAACTAGACCAAGGCAATCCAGTTTCCAAACGGAGTTTTTAGTCTCATGTGGGATTCAGTGATCCAGTGGGGCAGAGAGGCACTTCCCAGCAAAAGGCAGACAAGGGGCTTAGACCTGGCTCTTCCATTCTCTCGGGAGGTGCTTCGCCTCTCTGGCCCTTTATGTCCCCATCTCAACAGTGAAACCTGTGCTGCCCAGCTGCCATCTCCCAGGGCTCTTCGGAGGATCAGAGCAAATATGTAGACCCCTTTTAAACTACCAAAGTAGTTTAAAACCAAGGGGCATAAAAGGCGGCCTCCCCTTGAAAAGAGAACATATTCCACAACATGATTTGATGTACAAAAGTTCTCTTTACAAATGACTTTTAAAAGAACTTATCCGTTGTATAAAGCAAGATCCACCTATGCAAGATAAAGATGCAGCAATGGCAGAAAAGCAAAGGCAATGGCAGAGAAAGCCCTGTGGTGTGTGGAGGAGCAGGGAGGCAGGAAGAAGAGGCTGTTGGAGCCCGGCCTCTGGGTGTGTCTCGTCTGCTCTGGACCTTCTGTGTGGCACCAGCCAAGTCTCTCCTTTTCTTCTGTGCATGAGGGGCTTGGGGCAAGATGACCCCCAAGGCCCACCCAGCCCTAAAGTCAGAACTGAAGGCCCCAACACTGCTTCGGGTAGCCCATCCCCCCAGGGGATCTGTCCAGCTGAATATCTGAAGGGTGTCAGAGGGGAAGGACAAATCTCCAGTTGCTCCACGAGGCTAGCCCAAGAAGCCAAATCTGTCCACAGGCATGAACTTGGCTATGAAACTAGAGGTGAGCCAAAAATCAGAAACCAGGTGCATGCAGAAAGAGGAGTAGAAAAGCTTCTTTCTCCACAAGAATCTCTGCCTCATCTAGATGGAGGTCAGAGTCTTCCTACAAGATGCAGAGATGACCAAGGGTAAAAAGGGAGAGGCCAGGTTTCAGCCTGGGTTGCTATGGGGTCCCTTTGAGGGAAACAGGTCCTCAAGGGACAGGATGTCATAAAGGCTAGTTTGATGGCTGAGAGAGCAAGCAGCCCCCTCTCTAGAGTCCCATGGGTTAGAGGGACGTCCTGTACCTGCTTCCGTGGAGGGCTTCCCTCTGACACCATGCATGTCATTTTCACTATTTTTCGTAAGAATAAGGTTCATTGCAGACTTGCTGCAGTCTACAATTACTGCTTAGGAGGCTGAGGGGCAGTCATAAAGAGTACTCTATCCTTTTTGTACAACAAAAGGGCAGTCTGGACTTGAGCCCTGTGTGTGTGTGTGTGTGTGTGTGTGTGTGTGTGTGTGTGTGTGTGTGTCTGTGCATACATGTGCACATTCGTGTTCACAGAGATACTGCTCCCCAGACCTAGGCTTATGCAAGGAGGGTAAGTGTGTGCCAGTGAGGTCAGGAGGCAGTCTGAGATGATTCTGTCTGGGGACATAGCAGGTGCTGACAGAATCTATCACTCTGCAAGTGTACAGACTCTGTGTGACAACAAAGTACGTAACAGGGTCTCCAGGTGTGTGGAGAGGCTCTTATCTTATGGGTGAACGTGAACAAGAGACGGAGAATCAGCTGTGATGCAGTGGGTGCGTCTCTCCCCACAGGAGCATATGAGGGCTGTGGATTGGAGGCATATGTGTGTGTACACACATGCACATTCGAGTGTGTTGGTGGCAACAGCCTAGAATTCTGACCCCATCTCTGAACCAACTCGCTCTAGGACCTTGGCTATGTTGCTTTCCCCCTTTAGGATTGTGGCCTCCTCAGCTATAAACAGGAGGGGCAGACTGCATTGTTCAAGTTCTGCAGTCGGATCTCCTGAAGTGTGGCGTGGGTGGAAACAAGGGGAACGGATGCACCCCCAGTAGAGCAGAGCTTTCTCCCCCTACCCCTTGCCACAGCAGCCTCTCCTAGCAGCAAGGCCCCAGCCTTCCCCCTGGAGGGCAGAGGAAGAGAAAAAGCTCTCCCATGGGAAGGGGAATTTCATTGACTGCCCATGAAATGCTCAGAATGCACAGGCCAAGAAGCCCTCAGCTCCTTAGCCCCAGCAAAGGGGGCTGAGTTTGGGGGTAGAAGCACTTGGAATGGGGATTGGAATTTCAGAGCCACAAGCTTGGCCTGAGAGGCTGGCATCATCTCCCAAGGACCACATCCCACTCCTAGCAGCTCCATGCCAGTTTCCAGGCTCCAGGCGTGAGAGGCAAAGGGCATTAACCCTTTGCCAGTCAGAAAAGCGGCCGTGGCTCACCATGGTCAGTACTCTGCACCTCCCGTGCGGTGCCTGGACTGCCTAGCTCAGGGGCTAGGGGAGGCTCCAAACCAAAAGGGAAGGAATGACTAAACTACAGGGTCCTAAGCTTCCCTCCAGCCACCCCTAGTTCAAGGTCATGATGAAGGGACAGTTACCCCAATGGATCCCCTTCTTTGACCATCTTTTTCTCTTTCTTTTCCTTTTCCTTTTTTTTTTTTTTATCAGAAAGACTTTAATTGAGTCTTCTTGGGGAGAAGCAGCTCCATCTAATTCAGCTCTTAATTAACCCAGCACACCCCAAAGAGGCTGCAGAACTACTCGTAAATTAAATATGAAAAGCATTACTTATCTAGCAGCAGCCTTCCAAAGGCTCTGATTCTGACGTTTATATTTACTAATGAAGACGGATTTGGAGGGACAGAAGTTGGAGAGAGAGACTATTTCCCAAGGAGAGAATGGAGCCCTTGGGCTGGGTGTGTGTCTTCCAGGGTTGGGGGTGTGTAGTCCTCTCAGGCCAAGGGACTGTGACCTTCAGTTTTGCCCAGAACTTTGTAAGGTGGGGGAGGATCAGCACAGGCTCAGGGGGTCTGGCAGGGTTACTGGCCAAGGCCCTCCCCCACTAGCCCCAGATTCCTCTCCCTGTCCCATGCTTCCTTCCCCAGCCTAACCACTTTCCTCCTTGCTCCCACCCTGTCTCCATCCCACTCCTTCTTATGGAAGAAAAGGAAGATGCCAGGAGGGAAGAAGCAAGAAAAACATATGAGAGAACTGTCATGATTCTTCTTGTTCATATAGCATCAATTGCTCAGGAAAAGGTAGCACCACGACTCTCCTTCCTTCTCAGGGCCTCCCCTGTGTCCCTGGGAGCTCCACCCCATGTAGTTGCATGCTCCCAACTCAGTCCAGTTCAACTTCCCATTCTTGGAAAACCACAGGGAGGAGGGTTCTAGTTTGGGATTTGCTCTCTCTGGAGTCCTCAGCCTCATTTTTCCTATAGATGAGTCTGGGTTTGTGTCTTCCTTTGCCTCCTTCCTTCAGCCTCTTTGGCCTCTAGAGAAAGGGGTCACACACGCCTAGGCTCTCCCAGAAAACCGGTCCCTCTTTAACAGGTTAAAATCCCTCCACACCTTGCCCAGATGATAATTTAAGGGCACTCCCTGAGCTCCCCGACGCCCGCCTCTAAATTAGGTGCAACGCTAAACTCAAGGAGGAGCACTAGACAGGTTCAGCCCCCACAGAGCTTCCAATACAGTCAAGGAGGACGTATGAGAAAGAAAAAGCATGTCAAGCTGCCCCACATTTCCCAGGAAGTGTGTCTCTTTCATAGCAATGAGTCGGTAATCCCAACTTTGTTCAAATATGTGTATGTAGGGAAGACAGCATTAACAGAGACAGATATTCTAGCAAGGTTCAGCTAAAGCCCTTGCTTCCTGGAAGCAGGACCTTGGGCTGAGTAACAGGGCAGACATCTGAGACCTGTACTGATCCTCCCCCACCTTACAAAGTTCTGTGTCAAAGTCGTGTCATCACCTCTGCTAGGCTCCACTTGAGCAGCTTCTGCGCCACCTGAAAGCCCAGAGGTTGGGTGTTCTGGTGTTCTAGGAGCTAGACAAAAACAGCCTTTGAGACCCAAAAGCCCTTACTAGGCACTGTCAACAACTAACACAGCAGAAAAACACCAAGGTGTTGAGCCTTGGGTTTGTGATTCCCACGGCAGACAGATATCACCTAACTACTAGACATTCCATTCCACTGAAAACTTCAAACAGGATTTTTACAAATTCTCAGCCGCAAAAAAAGCTGGCTGCAGAAAAGGAACAGCTTCTGCTTAGCTAAGACAACAGACAAGCCGTCAACTCGGGAATTGGACGACCTGTACCCAAAACTACAGAATGCAATAAATTCTGATTCTTCAGCACCCTTTTTCTCTTTGCCACCCATCCTATGTATTGTTGTACTTTGATGCTATCTATCATCTAACTAGAGGATTTCTTACCCAATCTCCCTCATCTTGATCCTGTTATTTGTGACCCCCTGAGGAAGAAATAATTCTCCAATGTGTTTGTCTCAGCCCATAGCACTGCTCTGTGTTTGACTGATGGCAAACATTTAATAACTGTTCCTTTAAATATTTCAGAAGGGAGCTTTCCTTCTAAAAGTCCTCTGATATAAGGCCGGCACGGTGGCTCACGCCTGTAATCCCAGCACTTTAGGAGGCTGAGGCGGATGGATCGCAAGGTCAGGAGTTCGAGACCAGCCTGACCAACATGGTGAAACCCCCGCCTCTACTAAAAATACAAAAATTAGCCAGGTGTGGTGGCCAGTGCCTATAATCCCAACTACTCAGGAGGCTGAGGCAGCAGAATCACTTGAACCCAGGAGAGGTCACAGTGAGCAGAGATCACGCCACTATACTCCAGCCTGGGCGACAGAGCAAGACTCCGACTCAAAAAAAAAAAAAAAACCAGAAGTGAGAAAATAAAAGTTCTCTGATATGTAAGTTTCCCTCCTATAATTAATCCCAAGTTTAAATTTTTTTTTTTAATTGAACTTTGGCCCCGTGTCAAGAATATACTTCTGTTTAGGTTATTTACAATCCTATCAGCAAAACTTAGCCCATCAGAAATGAAAACTAACATTGGAAATAGTCTTGCTGTAATTTCAATTTGTTCCCTTCTGGCTGGTTGCGGAAAGTGTTTAACTCCACTGAGTTAAAGCTTCCCACCATGAGGGGCTAATAAAAACTGGCTCCCTCCTGTTACAATAAATGATATTCCCAATATAGTCACTTAGTCTGTGCCCCACTGGGAATCTACTTCTTTTGCGGCTATCGGGCTTATATCCATCTACCATACACTAACTTTTCCTCTGTTTTCAGGACAATTTTTAGAGACCCCTCTATTAGATCATGTTCCCTGAAAAGAATGTCCAGAAACTTTCAAGACAAGGCCAGCAGAGGCTACCTGAGAACTGTCAAAGGGGCCAACCAACTCTCTCTTTGCGCACAGTGAACAAGCTGCAATTCCCACAGTAGGGATCCTAAAGCCAGAAGAGATGGCCCAAAACTTCTCCCTGATTCTAATAAGACATCATCAATTACACAACTTCTGGTTCTGGAAGCCAAACCAACCAATTTCAGTTTATATGCATAAGCCACAGTTGTCAGGGGTGATCGCATGGTCCTGAATTTGGTCTTAGTTAGCCGAGGGGAATTTACACTACAGCAAACCTTTCTTACTGCAGTCATATAGACACTACAGACTCAAGTGGAACAGTCTGTAAGTAGGCTAAAAGAAAAAGCCACCTGGATTTCTAGAAAAAGATCAGTTGGATGTGGAACACATTTTCATTGTCTGGAGTTGATAATCCAGGCCTCTGTCTTCAGAGCCTATTATAAGAACCAATAGAAATTTTTGTTATTGGACACTGCCTGTGTTGCAGCTGGCTGTTGTCTTCTATTCAGAGTCTTTAATGCTACTGTGCAGCTTTTGTCACATCAGAAGATTAAAAACTCACCCTGCCACAAAAGGAGCAGGAGGGACTAGCTCGTCCAACTACAGACTGCAGCCTCTGAGCAACCTCCTAATCAGCAAAATGTTGGCAATGGTGAAGACCTCAATATCACAGATTCATGTTTTGCAGCTTGGCTTTGCCCTTGGCCAAATGGGATCACTGGGGAAGAGAAAAGCAGCCCCTGCCAGGGTCTGCCTTGGCACTCTCAATTAGCCCTTAGTGTTCTCCAAGTCACAAAAATGACCAGACATCCTCCAATCCTGGCTAATACGAGTGACTGCGGCTTCTTTACCAATTATGGCCTTCGCCTCGCTCCGTTCCTCCTGCCTTCCAGATAAAACGTATTAACACACATTTCTTTCCCCTTCCCAACAGCATTCAATTCACAGCAAAGGCCTGCTTCCTTGAGTCCTTGAGTCCCAAAATCACTTAACCAAACTCAAATCCTCTAAGAGGCCCTCTTTTAACACCCTTTCGCCAATACTCTCCACGTTCCCCATGAGGTGCGTTTAGCCTTTGTTGCAATGGCCAATAAACCAGCTTTGTTCAGCTCCAGGTGTGTTTCTGGTGGCCTTTAGCTGGAGGGCAATGACAGATACAGAAGCAACTTGACAAAAAGCAGACATCGGTGTGTGCTCTGAGACACGGCTCTGTTCAAGTGGGAAATTATATTAATATAGAGGGGAATTATTACAATAGCACTGAACATGAAAAAGGTATCTTGATAGCATTTCTGGATATGACCACACTTAGGGCAGGAAGAAAGTGTTGTCTATCTTTTTGCCAGACAGACAGGAAAACAACTATCGATCAGCAAGATAACCCGGGACCCGAATATGAGAAAGAGACAGACATTGTGAGAGCTGATGTTGGTTGACTCACCACAGAGTGAGGTGAGAGCACCTGGGGCAGTGCGCAGGAGTTTGTGCAGAGGACAATGACTGTTACTCCAAAGGGAAGGGCTTGAGGGTGAATAAAGAATGTATCTCGCCTGGGAGCTTAGGGATGGCTGGCACCCCAGGCAAGACTGCCTGCTGCCCTCCTGCAGGTCTGACCAGTTTCCTGGTGGTAACTGCTAGCTGGCACGTCTTACAAATAACTGTGGCAGCCAGCCTGCCAGAGGGGAAATACTCCCCCATCCCGTGCTCCAACCCCCTACCCCACACCTCACTCCCAGGGGTGGGGGGAGACTGAGAGTGAGGCAGGAGGGCTACCCACTCACTAAGCAGGAAAAAGTTACCACCAAAAGCATAGAGGAGCACAGCAGGGAGAGCCCATTTAAAAAGAAACCAATCCATTATTATGATAAAAAATAGTTAATACACTTGAAAGTAAAATGCCCTTAACAATATCAAGAAAACAAGTCAAAACCACTGGACAAAAATCTCCCTGCTTGGCAGAGACAAACACTGCAATTCGGCAAATACAGAAGGATACACAGGGACTTCCCCAGGCAGACTCATTTCCTGAGCCGTACCTGTCTAATGTTTCTTCTGAGTCTTCGTGCTCACCCCACCAAACACCAACTACCAATCCCAGACCGAGGGGCCTTTGCATTTCATTATCAAATGACCGTGAAGCAGCAGTAGCTCTCGTTTCAAAAATGTCTCGTTTGACAAATGAGAAAACTGAAGGCTAGCAATCCGACCCAGCCGATGACAACTGGAGTGCCCAATCCGGATTCTTTAACTCCAAATCTGTTGTCTGCTTGTTCTTTCCACTGATGTCAGCTCAAATGCCGCTTCTGAAATCTGCATGGCCTAGACCGCGAGCAGCTTCCCCTCTCTTTGACATGTTCTAGCATGGTGGGAACACCCGGCGTAAAACAGGTTAAAGCAGAGGTAAGCAGTCTACAGCGGTCCAAGGCCTTTGCTATTAAGAAACATGTCAGATGCTGCACACGCACGTAGAGTATTATAGTCCAGGGTCTGGTTGCCTCTTTGCCTTTCCTATAACAGGCATTACGGATACATAATTACAGTAGTCAAGAAACTAAACCATCGGGTTGGTCAGCACTCTTCTCCGGGGATTCTACAAGTTATGTTTGCACATGCCTTACACCTTGTGAGGTGTTGGAAATTCTCACAAACCACACACTAGCCTCGATTTGTTTTTGCATCCCAAGCACTATTTCAGGTACCTTCAATTGCCGTTGACCACCTAGCTTTCAGAATGTATTTTCCAAAGCTAAGTCAGCCATGGCAGGTGCCAGGGTATCCCTTTGAAATTTTGGCTCTTCTAGTTTGGGGGAGTTAGACAGCCGTCATGTTTTAATTCCTAGATTGCTTTTCAGGAAGTTTCCAGCAGATCTCAGTTTGCATTTCTAGATGGTCGTTTAACAAGCTCAAATTCACATTTCATTGCTCCTCCTTATACAGAGCTAAAGTGCTATGGGGACTTTCTAGAAAATTCACTTTTTAAAATGGAATCTGGATCTCATTCTTAGCAGTAGCATTAAGGGGACACCTTCAGAGCATTGCAAGGTCAGTGGCTTAGGTCAGCATCAAACTCCCCATTCCCCATGCCCAGGCCTAACTTGAATGGGACCCTCACTCTTTTTGAGAACTGGAAAGGAGGGAGCCCTCAGATACGAAGCCACAGGCAGATAGATTCACCCTCCAGATTCACCCTGTGTCTAACTGCAGCTGAGGCATGTCCCTCAACTGGGCCTGTTTTCTCGAAATGTGTAACAGAAAGGGGTTCGGACCACATGATCTCTAGGCCCTCTTGGATACTGTGACTTGGATTAAGAGAGGTGGATGAACAGCTCAAGAGAGGAAGACAGCCCAATTTTTAAAAATCAGATTGACTTTTGCCATTCAGGTTCACTATCCCCTCCTTTCCTATAGCGACCAGCAGTTTAAACCCTCTTCATGTCTTCCCTAGACGGCTGCAGGGTCCTCTAAGGAGCCTAAACCCTGTGAACCTCCACCATCCCTAACCAACCCTGCCGCCTGATTGAAAGAGCCTCAGGAGCTCCACCGCCTTCAGAACCTAGCTTCTCGGGACAAAGACGCACCCTTGAGGATGTAGCCTCTCCACACCTTGTTGGGTGCCCAAACATCAGTCTCCAGATATGGCAGTTCTCTTTTTTCTGTCTCCCTCTGTCTCTCCTCTATTGCACTAACCCATGTTCCAGGTAAGAAAAAATTCTTTTCTATGTTAATGAGGGTGTTGCGCACTCCACACCCCGACCCCGACCCCCCCACACCTTGTCCTCCCATCTTGGCAGCTTGTCCTCCAACCCTCCTCAGCTTGCTTCCCTACCCAGGCTCCAAGCTAGATCCAGTTCAGGAAGACAGAGAGGGTGAGCACCAGGTCAAAGTTGGTGGGCTCTTACTTGAGGTTGGTGTGTCAGAACTAAAATCTGCAAGTGTGCTTTTCTTTTTCTTTTTCTTCTTTAGACCCCTGATCAGGAGGTGAGATTCCTTATACTCGGCCATAAAACAGGATGAAATCCTGCCATTTATAGCAATGTAGATGATCCTGGTGGTCATTATGTTAAGTGATATAAGCTGGGCACAGAAAGACAAATACTGCGTGATCTCATTCCTATATGGAATCTAAAAGACTTGACCTCATAGAAATGGGGAGTAGAATGATGGCTTCCAGAGGCTAGGGAGGAGAAATGGGGGAGAGAGATTGGCCAACAAGGTATAAAGTTACAGTTAGAGAGGAAGAATAAGTTCTGGTGTTCTATTACACAGTATGGTGACTAGAGCTAACAATAATGGTATTGTATATTTCAAGATAACTAGAAGACAGGATTTTGAATATTCTCACCACAAATAAATTATAAATGTTTATAGTGATGGATATGCTAATTGCCCAAGTTGATCATTATACTATGTATACATGCATTGAAACATGACACTGTACCCTGTAAGCATGTACAATTATTATATGTCAATTATAAATAAAACTTTTTAAAAAGAAGAAGAAGGTAAGATTCCTGGAAGAAATTTCATCTCACCCCTCCTATCACTACCCAAGCCAGTAACCAGAGCACCTTACAACCAAGTTCCCAAAGCCCATCTCTAAAATGACACATGGGGCCTATCTTCTGCAGGAAGAATAAAATGAGCCCAGGCTTCCCTCTTAGGACCGCTACGTTGGGTTCAAGTGTTTTCAGCTGAAGAAACTAAGCTCCACAGAGGTTAAGGGACTTGCCAAGGTTACGCTGCTGCTTAGCAGCCAAGACCAGGCTTCCACCCCAAATCATCTGACTATGAGTGTTCTTTCTTTGCCTCCAACCCAGATTGGAGAAAGAGCTTATTTCTCTGGGGTTGCTGTGGGGTGTACCCCACACTCAAGCTCCCGCCAGGATTGTCACAGCTGTCCCTGCTGAGTCTGGCTGCCTCCAGGGATCTAGAATCAGGGCCTTTGTTACTTTTTGTCCCTTGCTGTCCTCATAGACTGGTGGAGGCATGACAGAAAGACTGGCAGGAGCAGAGATCAAAGCTGTGTCGCCCCCTGCCATGCACCCATACCTCTGACCAGACTTCACAGAGGAAGGAGGAAGTCATCAACCTAGGCTACTCACCGCTGCCTCGCACCCTCCCCTTCCCTCACATATATTCCATTCAAAGACTATGGATGTTCCCCAGGTAGGCTGAGAATTTCCTAGAGTTCCCAGTAAGGTGCTGAGGATAAACTAGGGGTTTGTGGAAAGGTCAGAGGCAGACCTGAAATGCTCTCTTCCTAAGAGGCAAAGGAAACCACCTCGCCCACGCCAGGTTGCCTGTTCTCTTCTTCACCAATAAACTAGAGGAACCACAATCTCACAGAGTCTGTGAATAAAGTCATTCGCCAAAGGTCTGTTGGGCACTCATCCTATACCAGGTACCAAGGAGACCCAGAGAAGTCTAATGCCTCCTGAACCCTCCTCCTGGCTCCTGCTCTAGCTATTGTCTGTTCACTCCACGGCATGGACATTGACAATCGTTTCTTAAGGGAGTCTTCTTCACCCAATATAGTCCATGTTCAACAATATAAAACCCAAAGCAGCCCTCACACCTGATCCATTTTACACACAAGACCAAGGTCCCCAGGTACTTCAGATGGCGACATGCTCCTGGAATGACTTCTCTTGAGCAGGTTTGGAGAGCAGGCATGCTCTCACTGCTAACTAGCTTTGTGACTTGGGGCAAGTCTTTGACCTAAGGGGGCCAAATTTTGCTTATCTGAGCCTCCTAGAAAAGAAAGTCCAAACTCCTCAGCATGGCTGGCCAGGCCATCCCCAAGCCAGCACCACAGGCAGCGCCACAGCTTTTGCCTGTTTGTGTCTGACAGCATTTATTTCACTCTGAGTTACAGTCAAGGGCTCTGTGGCTAGGTCATCTCCCAGCTTATGTGTAAGCTCCTTGTGGGCATTGCACCTCTATAGCACCTCCAGAGCCCCGCACAGGGCATGAGCAGGACTCACTCAGCAGGGCCCACTCAGCACGTGCTAGGTCATCAGTGACCTGTGGAATAAATAGCCCTCCCAAGAAGCTGCCTGCTTCCCTCCTCAAAAAAGTCTGTTGACTCCACAGATCCCAGAATCAGGCTTCTCAAATGTGGTGCATGGATGACTGGCAGCTGAAATACCTAGTGAGCTTGTTAAGGATGCAGGTTCCTCCGTCCCACCCAACACCTATGAAATCAGAATCTCTAGGGTGTGCTGAGTGAGCCAAGAGGCTCCCCAGGTCTGGCCCAGAGTTTCAGTGGGCTCTAAAGGTAGCCCTATTGCAGGAAGGGGATTGACAATGTCCCATAAGCAGCCCAGGGTATAGACGGCGGGGAGATGAGGCAGGGGACGGGATTGAGACTCTGCACCTGCTAACCATCATTGCAAGTCCCTGGTACTTGACTTTCTCTAACCAAGTTATGATGGCAAAGGCACCACCTTCCTGCCCATCACCACCAGCTGGAGTTCTCTTATTTGTGCCTTCCTCCTCCTTCCCATCAGCCCAACAGGACTGGAACTGACTCTCATCTTCAGTCAGCCTCTCCCTCCACCCAAGGCCTCATACCTCTTCTCCCACTGGATTTAAACAGCTTCTTCTTCCCCAAAGCAAAGAAAAAAGTGATTCTTTTCCTCCTCCCCTTTCCCCTGCCCACCAGCCTGCCCGTGTGTTTTCTAAAACCAATGTCAGAAGCGTTTTCAGTAACACACTTTATATCACACCTCATTAAACCCCTGCTGGCTGCCCAGACAGCCTTTCTTCCCATCCCCTGGGGCTTCAGACCCACAGGGCCCTCACAAAACCTCTGAAGTCAAGTGTCAATGATGTGTTGAGTGCCATCACAGGACTGGAAATACAAGTGCCCAGGTGAGGACCAGCTCCAGGGCTGACCACATGGCTCTGGGGAACTCATGCTTCCCTCAGTCTCTGAAGAAGAAATAATTTGAACCAGGTGATCCCAGGGAGCCCTTGGATTTCCCTTTAAAAAAGAATCTAATGCTAGAGCACTTTAATACTCTAAGTTATTACTCTAGGACTGAGGGCTGCAGGGTGAGAAGACCAGAAGGAAAGAGCTCCAGCCACGAGGGCAGAGCCCCGAAGCCGGGAGAAGTCACCCTGACGGCGGCTGTCAGGACTCAGCTTCACATTTCAGCCGATGCTACCCTGGGGAGAAGCCACGGGGCATTTTCCAGGAGAAGCAAGTACTGAGCCCAAGTGAGGTAATCAGAGCAAATGCTCACATCACAGCGACTCTGAGACAGCTCACATCACAGCGACTCTGAGACAGGTAACGTTCAGCACACCTGAACTCATTTAATCTTTGCAACACATCTCATAGGAAGGCATGATCATTATCCCATCTAATAATGAGGATAAGGAAACAGGCACAGGAAAGGCAAATAATTTGGCCAAGGTCACAGAACTGGCAGGTGGCAGGGACAGAATTTGAACCCAGGCGAAGTTGGTGAATCCACGCCCTCAACTGCAATCTGTTCTCCTGTCACCTCCAGGAAGACGTACTCTCTCTGAGAGTGTCCTTCAGCCCATCCTGCCTACCTTACAGGGAAGCAAAGCCATACAACACCATTTTCATGTAAGCTACCATCAGGAGCGCAAGGTCTTCGAGGTCTAGAGTCAAATGGCCTACTTTTGACAAGAGACCACCTGAAGACTTGTACATTTCAAGAATGGATACCTAAGGCCTAGCCCTGGGCAACATGGCCGGGTTGGGGGAAAAAAATCTTTGGCATCCTCTCCTTCCTTCGCTCCATCTGTCTTCCTGGCACCCTGTTCACCTCTTCACGACAACACCACCACCACCACTGCTGCCTTCCGTGCTGGGTGTAGAGAACTGGACATCAGTTCGAGACCCATTCATTCTCCCAGCCTCTCTAAGCCTCCATTTCCTCACATCTGGCTGACGTCTGGGCCTAGCGGCAACATCATCTAACAGCTGACATCTGAGCTTAGGAAAGTCACCGCAGCTCAACTGCCACTGTGCTTCCTGAGCCTTCCTGCCCCTGCCCTATGAATCTGTGTGCCCACCAGCCTCCAACTCAGACAAGGTGCTTCTTGAAGAGCCCCCACGTTATGCTGTTTTCCTGAACCTGCTCATCACCAGCCCAGGGCCTGGATATGCGGTACTCATACCATGGATATGCTTCATAAACAATATGGAAGAAACAAGAGAACAAACACACTGGCGTGCTCTGGTCCAGCACAGAGTTAGCAAAAGTTGATTTCCCTGGAGAACCTGGACTGGGGTGTTTCTCTACACCAGGGGCTCCTGGGTCCATTTACAGTCTTCCCAACAATGCCATGTCCTTCTCTCCCCTTTAGATCTGGACCTCAACCTCTTTCTAAACGTGTGGCTCTCCCTGTGCCTCTGCTTGGAGGCCAGTGTGAGGCTTTGCTTCCTCAGCAGCTGCTTCTTGGGAGAACTAGGAAAGGAGGCTACCATGGCAGCCCGGGATGGAACACGAAGACTGTGTCCTTCGCCGTGGTCCATATTCTCAACTTGAGTTGAGAGGTTTTGTCCAGGCAGAGCCTAAGGCAGATGGGTCATAGGGCCTATTAACCAATCCACATTTAACAGAAGGTGGCCAAGAGAAGACCCCTCTTGCAAAAGTCAGATAGGTGGTCTCCTTGCTGGAGTGGCCTGCGGTTTTGTTGCATTAATTTTTAGGGGGCAGGGGAGCAAGGAATAGAAAAATCTCTCCCTGACTACTTACAAAAGGAAGGCTAGACCACAGGAAAGCCCCGGATACTTCAGAAGGGAATGAAGGGTGAGAACTGTTTGCAGTTTTGTTCAGAGCTAGCCTTGCAGGAGGGTCTCTGGATTAGGCTCTACCCATCATGTACAAACAACTGAAAAATATAATCATCTGAAACACAGACAAAGTGTTATGCACAAAGTGGCCGATTTGAGTCTGGTTTGTAATGGCAAAAAAAATGACCAAAATGTCAGGTGAAAGTTGAATAGTCAAATGAATAAGGACAGCTCCTTGGAATAGATTTTTATTAATATATTAAATTTCTTAAAGGATTTGCCAAACACAGAGAAATGTGTATGCCATAAAGAGAACAGGCTTCCCATAATACTACACATACAGTATATGCAGGCTTCACCAGACCAGGAAAAGAAATCAGTGCTCAAACTCAGGGTGATAAGAAGCCAGGCCCAGGGGACCCCTAGAAACGGAAAGGGAAGAATGGCAGAGGCCACATCAAAGTGCAGTGTTATCTCTGTGAGTGCAGTGACGTTCTGAGATTCTTCTCATGCATTTATTTCTGTGTATACATTTCCAAGTTTTCTACAATGAACTCACATTTCTCTTATAATCTAAGATCATATAAAAGGAAACAAGAAAAGTGCAGAGGAGTGACTGTTAGAAGACAGGGAAGAAAAAGGGAGGCAGACAGGGTACTTGCGATGAGGAAAGGTGAGACCTTCTTTGTCCCACCTGAGCCCTGGAGGGACTAGATTGGTGTCACCTGAGAATTCTGCCACTGGGAGGCAAGGGCAGTGCCAAACTATGGCAGGGCAAGGAAACAGTGGTCCAGGCTCCGTTCCAAGGCTAAAGCAGAGATGAAGAGAGAAGACAAAGGGAAGAGACTTTGGCCCCCACTTCCACAGTCTTTGTGCTGGCACTTACTCCTCTTCGTCACATGCTAGGACAGCCAAGCAGCACGTGTCCCTGAGGAGCAGCCTTGGTTCTTCATGCATACACGCACACACGCACGCATGCATGCACACACACACGTGAATCTCCCAGCCCAGCCACCTCATCTCTAGTTCCCCACCTTCAGGCTGCAAAAGGGGATGATGGCTGGCACCTAAGGCAGTTTGCTCTGGTCCAGAAAGCTCCCACCTGTACCTCTCCCTCCCCTCCCCTTCTCCCAAAGCTCTTCACCCCCAGGGCCTTGGGTCTGGCTTCCTTTAGTTTCTACTGTAGGCCCGGCTCATGTGGGGTGGCTCGCAGGTGCCCCACCCTCTCCACATCACTTCTCCAGGTCCCTGCCAGCCATGCCCAAGCCTTCATCTGGTAGACCTGCCTCAGCACCACTGCTACCCATTCCAGCCTCCACCACCATCCCTTTTCAATTCCTAGGGCCCCATGGGCCTGGCTCCTTATCACATAGGACAGCACCCGTCTTTGGAAAGTAAGAACTGAAGAGTCAGAGCATGCAGACGTTGCTTTCATCGCCAGCCTCTTCTGAGAAAAACCACAACCTGGTAGAGCTGGAAGACACTTCAGCAGCCATTGAGGTCAACCCCCTTTGCCTGAACCTGCCACCCATTCTGCTTGCCAAGACCCAGACTCAAACACAGCAACCCCAGGCACCCTCCCAAATGCCCTCCTTCTCCCACAGGATCCAAGGTCCAGAAATGCACAGGGAGGATGGGTGAGAACATCACTCTGCACAGGCATGTCCTAAGGAGTGCCAAAGAAGGTTAAAAGTTGCCCCAGAGCACAGGAGGTGACTCAAGTAGCCAGCGTAGCCCATAAGATACCTCCACACCCCAGTACTTCCCGTCCCTGGGCCACCAGGGCCCACCAGAGGGCCTTTTCCTTTCCCATGACTTCCCTTTGAAGCCCATCGTCCTTCCCAAAGGAATAAGAGAGCTTAACCCAGACTTTTGTCACCGGATGAACAGAATATTGGAATACAGATGCTCCACGGAGGGTCCTAGAAAACCCTCAAATTCAGAACATAAATGGTACAACTGCCAGAAAGATACTTCCTGCCCCTTACATGCTTTTGCTCAGGAGACCACTTAGAGTCCCAGCCCAGGAGTAGTCCCAAGAGATCAGAGATGTTCCATAGGACAAGGATGCATAGTGACTTCACCACCGCCTCTTCCAGTCCTCTCTCCCCATGAGGACACGCGGCCTCTCTCAGCCATCCCTGTGTTTCATTCTCAATGAGCCCCAGAGGAGGGACGTCATTGCTCCTTCATTCAACCGGAACAATAGGATAATGAGGAAGCACTTTCATGTTTCCCAATCCGACTTCACATGGCTGAGTTACAGGACTTATCCTTAGTTCAGCTAAAGACCGGGTTCTTTCTCCCACAGCTGCAAAAATTTAGGCTCACAGACAATTTGAGTGGTGAGTAAGACAGGATTTTATTGGGTGAAAAGGAAGAAAAGGGGGAAATAGGGACTCTTACTAGGCCAGAGTCCCTGCTACAGGGCTTCCCGGCTGGCCCTTTGAATCCCAGTTTCCACACAGGAAGAGGAGGGGCAAGGATCCTCTCTGCTGCACATGTTGTGAACTTTCCGAAGCTTCACCTCATTGGGCAGGGTGGTTGAAGTTTCTCCAGGGGCCCCCTCCCACCTGGCTGTCTCAGCTGCAAGGAGGGACTGCACTGGAATTGCTGAGAGACAAGAGTTTAACTCGGGTCCTGCCATCCCCTTTGGCCATCGAGCCAGCCAGGAGTTTAAGATTAATGACTAAGAACAGGCCTATGAGACTCCAGTGGGTTGGCTGGAATTTGAAACGCCTATCCTAGAAAACCAGGAGTTTAAAGGAGCTCCAGGCTTAGAGGCAAGGGAAATTAATGAGGAAGATAAAGAGGAGGAAGATTAGCAAGACAGAAGCTAGGGCTGGGCAGCTCCCTGGGCAGGGCAGCCAGGACGGGTGGCAGATCTGACGGCAGACCGTCCAGCCTATTCTAGTGCTCAGAGAGTTCCAGCTGCCTCTCTCCCCATCCAGGGAGGCAGCAGAATGCAAAACTGGAAATGCTTAAGAGCAGGATACACTGAAGCTCCAATCCTGATTCTGTTGCTTCTGAGCTACGTGATCTTGAGCAAATTACTTAAGGTCTCTGAGCCTTGGAGTTTTGCCACCTATAAATGGGAGTCACTAATACCTCAAAGTGTTTTGTAAGAGCTAAATGAGATAAAATGAAAAGCCCTGAAACACTTCCTGGCCTGTAACAAATGTCAGATAAAAGGTAGGCAGTTCTCCTTTAAATCACATGAAACATCAGATCTTCTCAGGCCTCAGAGCTATTTAGCCACTTGCTCCCCTTTACCGGGAACAAAGATCTCCTGAAGGACACAGCGGTTATATGAGGACAGCCTACTTATTCACTCATTCATTCATTCATTCATTCAACAATTGTTCATTGAGTGTTTCTTTATGTGTCACGCCATGGGAATGAAACTGTGCACAAAATGAGGTACCTGCTCTCATCCTTACTGCAGACAACAAATGGGTGAATATGCAAAATGCCAAGCACAGATAAATGCTATAAAAACATAAAGCAGGCATGGGGAGAGAGAAATTCTTTTACACAGGACAGCTGGGAAAGGCATCTCCAGAGAGATGTCATTTATGGACACCTGCAGAAGTGAGCGGCCAGCCGTGTGGGGCTATGTGGGGGGAAAGCATTCCATGGGGGGACAAGGAATGCAAAGTCCCACAGTGATAACACACCCCAGTGAGGGACGCAGGCATCAACTACTAATGGGCTTAGCTCATAAGAAGGAGCACCCCTACCCATCAGGAAGAACAAGGAAAGGCTCATAGAGACCAAAGCATTGAAACTGACCTTCGAGAACGGCTAGGGTCAGATGAGGGATGGAAAGAATCCCAAGGACAGGACTACAGCCCTCATGTTTTTGGGATCTAGCTCACTCTCCCCCAAAGAAAGGTTTGCAAAAGTCACACCACCAATTAGTAGTGAAGTCAGAACATGAACCTGTCCTCTTGAAGCCTAGTCAAAAGCTTTTTAACTGGTTGGGTTCTTACTCAAAATATATGCAGGTCAGCTCCCTGGAGAGACTGTAAGCTATCTGGGGTCAGAAGCCCATTTGTTGCCAACCTCATCACTCTCGGAGGCTACCATGGCACTAGACATAGTAGGAGACTATGACGAGTTCTTGTTTTGACTTGAACGTGCATGTCCCCTGCAGGGCCGAACACCCTCACTTTTCTCTAAGCACACCCATGCGTTCGGCACAATGCCCTTCTGAGCATGTTCTGGGTCCCTCGATCCAGAGAAGTCTCTGACTGGATTCGCTGACACTTAGCACCCCAGAGGGGCCTAAGGTGACTGCCCAGGGATGCCAACCAAGCCTCGCTCAATGTCCTCAAGAGTCTCTGAGCATCGCAGCTGTCAGGCAGCCAGGCAGTGGGCCGCAACTCTGCAGAAATGCCACACACAGTGATTAATACCCTATCTCCTAGCAAGTAATTATAATTAATGCAGAATATCAAATCAGGAAATCAGGCATTATTAGGAGGAATTAGCTATTTATTTTCATTTTACGCTCTGCTCTCCCCCACCTCACCTCCCACATCTCCACCCCCACCTCCTATTTCCAGGTCTGAGCTAGAGAAGAGGAAGAATGCAAATAAAACTTTCTTCGTTCCATGTGTGTATAGTAAGGACCTATGTTCTTCCAGGTCCTGAACTAAGCTTTCAAAAGACAAAAAGCAGCACAGTTCCTATTCTCAGGGAGTTTATAATCTAGTGGAAAGCATGCAACTCAGGCAATTAATGGCAGAGATGGGAGTGAACAGGAGCTGCAGCGGCAGTTCAAGAGAAGGAGCACTTAGCTCTGCCTGAGAGAGTCCAGCAAGTCTTCTAAAGGAGGCAGCATTTAAGCTGGGCCTGGAAGGATGGGCAGCCATTTTCCAGGTGGGCAACAGGAAAGGGCATTTCGGGCAGAAGCTCTAAGATACAAGAGAAAGTGACAAAAGAGCAAGCCATCCAAAAAAGGAGAATGAGGAGTGAGAAGGCTGGGCAGAGAGATGCGACCAAAGTGGGAGGGGCTGTTAGCCCACCAGTGCCTGGGAGGCCAAGAAAGAGCTGCAGGAAGCTTCTGTTGGATTCTGGGCCAGGCCCAGGAAGTGAGTCCCAGAAGCTCATGTCTGGGGATCAGGAGAGACACAGCCAAGTTTAAGAGCATGAGGGTGCGGCTGGTTGTGCAGAGAGACTCAGGCTGGAAGTGGAAAGGGGTCTGGCACTGGTTTCTGCTACTACATTCCTGCCGTGAGAGGCTCAGGAGCATCCTTCAGGCTTCTGGCCTTGTTTTGCAGTCCTCACCAATATTGAGCTGGGAACAAAAAGAAATGCTGAGTCAGAAATAGGGAGGGTAATTAATCAGACTGTAAGCTCCAGGAGAATAGGGGCGGCAGTTCAGCCTGCGCTCAAAGGGCATTTGATGATTGGGTGACTGCTTCTTCCAAAGGCAAGTACCAGTGAGGAGAATGCATGGTAACAGATGGGGGCTCTGCAACATCCCCAGAGGCAGGCGGGGCAAAGGTACCAAGACCCAAGGAGCGATCCCCTGGGTAGGTGGAGGATCCCTGGAATGGATCTGGGAAAGAATCTGGAGAAAGGACCAGCAGAGAAGCCCCTCAACACTAATCAAAAAGGGCCCCCAAATGTACAGATTCCTCACCCTTGCTGCTTTATCTCAGGAAAGCATAAACAGGAGACTGGATCCCCGAAGGGTCAAGAAAACTGCCTAATGGGGAAGGCACAGTGCAGAATTCTCTAAGGCTAATCACAGTAAATTAAAGAAAGACGAGGGGAGTAATCCAGCCGACTAGCTTCAGGAACTGGACTCAGATGAAGAAGAATGTCTTGAGAACAAGGAAGTGTGTGGGACATCTGGAAAGTAGCAATAGGGCCTAGGGACTAAGAGTTGGGGGGCGGATGGCTTGGAGGCCTGGAGGCATAATATCTAGGGCGTGTCCTCCAAGGAGTTGTTTCAGGAGGGTTCTGATGCTTGGAAGCCAGAGTAGGTCAGGCCTGCCCTATCTGACCAGTTTCTCTGGATCCAAAGAGCCTCTTCCCAGCTTGAAGAGTCAGCACCTTATCCCCAGGGATAAATAAAAAGACCATCAGATGACTGCTAATGTCACCCCTTTAAGACTGGGTATATAAGACCTGAATAGAAGGAACCTTGGCACTAAGACACCATGAAATTCTCAACCCACAATATCTAGCTAGAGAAGCAGCCTTCAACACAGGCCTTTGGGATCAGGGTTGTGGCCTCTCATAAACCAGTCTTACTCTAGCCTCAAAAGCAACTTAGGCCAGCACATTTGAATGTAGCTTAACTGTCTTTTAGCTCCATTTCTGAGTGTCTGAAGCTTTATTTTACAGATATCTAGCTCTAATCTTGCAAGAAAAGCATTATCTCCATTTTTCAAATGAAGATTCAGGTTCAGAGAAGTGAAATTACTTTGCTTAGTGTCACGTAATGGCACTGTGTCCAAACCAAGCTCGGGACGACTCCACAGTCAGATACAGGGTGCCTTAGTGTGGTCCTGTCTACCTTAGTTTAGGTATAGGCAGCAACTATAGCCCAAACTCTATTCTGGGTGAAAATAATAAAGTGCATTTTGAATTGGCTATGGTTTTGCCCACCAAAAAGATAATTAGCTTTTCTCGAGTAGCTACCATGTGTCAAAACATTCTCTTAGTCTTTCGATATGCATCGTTTCATCTTAGATCCCTCCATCCCATCTGCCTGTGTTCAGCCTTGGAGTTCAGCTCATTTTAGACCCAGGTCCCGCCTCCCCTTTCTTCTTCAACTCCTGACTGGGCTCATGAAAGTCTGTTTTCTGAAATCTACCTGTTCCTCCAACCAGACTAGCCTTGAGAACCATCTGCCCACCCCACCCCACCCTACCTACCACTCCTGACTGTACATCTGGCCACAAAAAAAAAAAATAAATAAGTCCATCTGATCTCCCATAGCTCCTGCTCCAGGCCCCAGTGGAGCTACACAACACACACCAGCAGGACCCTGATTCTCCTCTTACACTGGTATTCCCACAAGAGATCCTGTCTACAATTCTCTCTTGCAACATAACTCTCACCTTGGCAATAGAAAGACTGTCACCCAGTAACAAGAGTCAGACTGAAATCAGAAATGCACATCATCAGCTTTAAACTCAAAAGAAATATACAGGGTCTCCAAAAGAGGGAAGGTAAGAGACGAAACTGGCCTAGAAGTCCCCCCAAGTCCCCATCATCAGGGCCCCCGTCACCAGGGGCAGGTGAGCCAGCTGATTAAAAAGCAACCTCTCCTATAGAGAGCTGGCCCTCAACTGAAAACACCAAGCAAGTCAGCCCCTTGGATAATGAATACTTGGCTTGGCCATGAAATAGAGGCACTACACTCAATATGCTGTAGTAGGAATTGAGGCAGCTCATTCAGGTTAGCTGAGCCGTAAATCCTCATCTGTACACTCAAAATAAATCTCAGCCCTGCCTACATTAGAGGGTTATTTTGAAAATCCAGTGAGATCTTGGATGCAAAGGTGCTTTGGCTATTGGGAAGGGAAGATGGAGAGGAGGAAAGGAACATGTGTAAGTCAAAGGGGGATAGGTTGGGGCTCAAGCAAGACCACGTGGTGACCCTCCAATCTGCCAGGTAGTATTCATTCTGAAAATGTATTCTGAAAATGCACGCATTCATTCTGAAAAACAGAGAGAGTAAAAGGAAAACGCAATAGGTGTCAGAACAGAAGGGAAAATGTGTTCCTGTTTGTGTACAGAAAGGCGAACAGGAAAGGAGATAGTGTTTCTTCAGGCTGTGCTTTAAGGCAGAAGTGCCAGTGTAGGGCAGTGGGGCTTCGTATTGCATGCTTAGACATTAGCGAGGTTATGTGCACGCAGACCTAGCCCACCCCTCACTACTAGATGAGCAAGTAGCAGGACTTGAAAGAACATGAGCGCTAAAGACAAAGACTTTGAGTCCAAACTATGCCACTTACTTCCCTGAGCCTCTGTTTTCTCACCTGTAAAATGGGAACAAGATATCTCATTTACAGGGTTTTTGTAAATTTGTAAAGATTATGTTAAATAATTTATGCCAGGTGCCTGGCATACATGGTAGTTGTTCTTATTAATAGTGATGATAATAATAATTCCCCTGGCATAGATGGTAGTTGTTCCTATTGATAACGATCAAAACAATAATTCCCCCTTTGCTGCTGTCTCATCCCTAAAGGTAAGGAAGCAGCACTGAATGGCTATTGATGAGAAATCCACAACCCACCTTACAATAGGCAGCTACTGGGCCCTCAACAAGCTCACTAAGCGTGAAATTGAGCAAGAATACTTATGTGTCTACTTGAATGCTAATGAGGCTCTAACTAGGAAAGACAGGATGTCTGTGGTGTTCCCATGCTGGTGATGGGGCTGGCAGGTTAGAAAATGAGGTAGCGGGAGGAAGGGCAGTAGGGAAGCTGATCTCCAAGTCCTGAAAGTCAATAGCTTCTTCCCGGCAGTGTCCCTGCAGGCAAGTTCTATAAGCCTGTTGAACACTCCTTTCCAGACTAGGATTAAACACTCAACAAACTCAAGTGTGGTCATTTCCAAGACTGGAAGCATCACACTCACGGATTTCCAGGTTTGGAAGGGTGATCCGGTAATCCCTAAGAAACAGTCGCCCCATGATCTGGAAGGAGGTCCACACCTCAGTGGGACAGCTGGGAAATGACAGCAATAGCTTCAGCAGAGAACTACCTTTGTTTGGATCACTCTGGAAGGGGGTCTCCAGGTAAACTTTATAATGAAAAGAAGTAAAGAAGAAAGGGAAGAGGGAAATGACTGGGATAGACTGACTGAAGAGTTTTAGTGGATAGAACATCTGACGGAAAAAAAGAAATAGTAAAAGGAAAAAGCAATAGGTGTCAGGACAGAAGGGAAAATGTGTTCCTGCTTGTGTACAGAAAGGCGAACAGGAAAGGAAATAGTGTTTCTTCAGCACCAGCTTTATGCTGGACACCACGCTAGGACAGTGACAGACATTATCCTCTCTGTCCTCCAAACATCCTGGCTAGAGCAGTATTACCACCATCCCACAGATGAGGAGAATGAGACCTACATGACTTGCTCTGTTAAGCTTTTTTTCAATTCTCCATTCACTTTTAAAGGAAACAACGGTGAAATTTTTGATGCTTCGATACTGACGCTTAATGAAGAAAAAATTCCATGGCTACATGATCCAGTGTGGTGGTTTTCAAACCCTGCTGTTTCAATTCCTGATTTTCTACTTCAGCCCTTCTCTTTTATCTGTGAACTTTCCAATTCTTGTTTGTAAAAAAATACACACTCTTATTAAAACACTTAAATGCAAAAGCAAATGTCACATAACCCTTCTTTTTAACACTGCATTAAGCACATGTTTGTAAAAGAATAAATGCCTAGGTTACAAAATTCAGGACCTTTCTCAAGAATCCCAAACTTTTCATCGGCTCGCCCTGAATTTTAGTTTGGAGTCAGAGACTTTTGCCACTGCCTTGACCTTGACCTTGACTAAGCCACCAACCAATTCCTAACTTCATGGCAGTTATATTCTCTCTCTCTCTCTCTCTCTCTTTCTTTCTCTCTCTCTCTTCCACCAACCGTTTAGATCCCCCTGCTAAGCCTGTTCAAGTCAATCAGAAGAAAAGCCTTAATTTGCCCTTAGATCTATATTTTCAGAGTTCCTGCATTCTTTCCCTTCACAAAGCAGAATAGAGAAGCAAGGGTGTATCCAACATCTCCTGCTGTGAGGGTTTATTCACCAGTTTTCCTCTGTGTGGCTGTCTACAGACAATCCCTCCCCTGGCTCAGTCTTTGCCTGTATAATAGAGCTATGCCAGGTAGGGCCTCTCCACCCCTACGTCAATCTCCACACCCAAATGTTAGCCCTGATGCAAGAAAGAGCTTCACCACCTTGTTCATAACATTTTCCTGGATCTCCTAAGACCTCCACTCCAAATCTAAGAACCTCTTCTTCCCCTGAATTACTTTGCCATTTCCAGAATCTTTTAGCACTTTTGCCTTGCAGTAAGTACAGTTGTTACTTGTCTTTCCTTTCTTCCAGACTGTAAGCTCCTTGAGGGCAGGACCTATGTCTAATCTGAAGGAAGTTTGGCTTCTCTCTCTAGGATTAATCTTAAAAGGACAAGGCTTACATCTTGTGCAGATTTTCCCATATTCAAAGCTGAGCATTCCCCTAAGAAGGACCATTCCCTGGAAGCAAAGCCCATAAGGACAAGGACTTTTGTGTATTATTCACAGGTATCCCCAATGTGTGGACACTCAGTAAATATGTTTAACAAATAAGAATTTCCAAGAATTGTTCATGAGTTTTGCATTACCTAGGATCTTGCATTCCCCCTTGACTGGGATCAGATTTCTGGCATGAAGTCGTTTTTACTGACTAGAATGTCCAGCCCCTTTTGATCTGCTATTTGACTTCTTAAAGTTAGAACGAGAGGTAACATTCGTTGTATGCAGTACCTGTCTACTTCTATGACAGCCTACTGCCCAGCGATGCCATCAGACATATAAGATTAACAGATTTCTTTAGAATTACAGATCCTTGATGTGACATTGTATGAAAACAATACTTAATGCATAAAGCATACTTGATAAATGCTTGCTCTCCTTCCTTCCTCATACAGAACATACAAGATTTAAATAAAATTTCTAGTGGAGATTTAAGTTCTTCCCATTTGATGCAAAGGCAGGCATGTCTGAGTACAGAGAGATGCCTATGAACGTAAAATACACGTAAGGACACACGTGAGTCCAGGTGTAAAGGACAACCAGAGAAGGTTTTTAAGCAAGGAACCCAGTGGAATTCGATACACATTTTTAAAAGACCCCTTGCTATAGTGTAGAGCGAGAGCAAAAGCAGTAAGGAGGCATCCAATGCCTCGGTGGCCTTTTGCTTACAGGTAGTAACGGTAGTGCTAACGAACACGTAAGACAAGTCTAGAATGTATTTTGCTGGTAGCACTAACAGGACTCGATGACAAATTTGATGGGGAGATGTAAAGAAAGTAGACAAATCAAGGGTGATCCAAGTTTGAGGGCTGTGAACAAAAGTAAGTCCTATTTGACAGTGGGGGAGACTGGCGCAGAAACAATTTGGGAGTTGAACTAGAAAAGGAAGTCAAGGATTCTGTTTTAGACAGGAGACAAGTAGTTAAAAGCTCAATCTGGCCCTCATGGGAGTGTCTGAGGCTGGAATCATGAGTTTGGGTGAGATTAGAGGAATACAGAAAAGCCATTGCCCCAGGACCTAGGCTAGCCCAGCAGAGGCCACTGAAAAGTGACTCATGAGACAGAAAGAAAACCAGAGGAGGGTAGTGTCAACCAAGCCAAGGAGGAAAAGGCATCCTCACGTATTTAATGAACATCCAACTCTCCCCACTGTCAACACGGAAGGCACCCAGGTAGGCACTGGGATTACAGAAACGAACAAGGCACAGCCTTTACCCTCAAGCAATTCAGAGTCTAGAGAAATAAGGGGTGACACTCAGGAAATGGGAAATTTAAATTTAGTTTCTTGGCAGTACAGATTCTGATTCAACTACAGCAACACCAGAAAAAAGCAAAACATGAACCAACTGAGAAGGAAAGTTAAAACAACAGTAGTTGGGATCTTTCTGCTTTGTGGATAGATCAGCAGATTTTTAGATGTATTAAACACAGGCTGTGTCACAACTACTGGTTGCTGAACTTGTGTCCTATTCAACTTCTAAGAGACTTCTAGTCTAGCAAGAAAGCCTTGCAACAGAGAGACTATCAGCCACCCGGGGGCATTTGGTGTCCCCAGCAAATCAGCCTGAATGTTGAGAGTAGAGAAGGAAAGGGGTCACACAGTAAGTCACACTTGATCTTGCCATTATGCCTTAACGCAAGTGCACAAGTTAAATCCTTTTAGGATAACGATAGGAACAGCCCGAAGACAACGTGATGTCTCAAAGAAGCAATACCTTGAGGTTCACTGGAATTGGATCGAGGCAACTACTACTGAATTTTCTTAATAATAGTCATGGGGTGGCAGAAGTTTGGGCAACAGATTGCCTGTCCCAATTCCCTGCCTCTGAGCCATTGCAGAAGCCTCACCAGTCATGGCAACAAGAGAAGGCCAAATGTTCTAAAGAAACAACCAAACTCTGCACACAAACACTGCCTCTGGCGCAGAGGCTTACATTAAAAGCTTATAATAGATTCTGTACACATTTAGAGCTAGAGCTTTCTGAGGTTCTCTGAATCTAAAAGTAGCATCTCGCCAAGGTAGAAGTGAGGTAATCATTTGAACAACAGGCAAGGGAGATGGGAGGCTGGTAAGTGGTATTTTCCCTATCGTAGCCATGTCGGATGTGTTCACCAGAAGGACAAAGCCGAAAGCCATCAGGGACCAGGGAAGAGATGACGGACAGAGGAAATGTGTATCAAGAGTGCAGAGAAGAAGAGGGGAAGGTACAGGGATAAGCTGTTGCATTAGGAACATACTTGTACCAGAAGAATTTGTTCTTAGATATTAATTTTGTGTTGTGATTTTTGATATTTCTCTCTCTCCCTCCAATTTCAACCTGGTAACCTTAAGCTTTTAAATCCTGGACACTGTCATGGAAGAAAGCTGAAGCTATCTAAAACCCACTTGGTTGATCATTCTAGCTGTGGAGGAAGAGGAGGAAGGTGCCTACAAGAAGCAGACAAGTGAGAAAGGAGATTTCCCAAGTCTAGGAAGGGGGCAAGGGCCAATGTCTCCTCAAGCAAATAGGGACCAGGTCCTGCATCCTGGCAAGACACTAGGAATGTGGAAAAGTTAAGAAAGGACCAAGAGATATCATTCCCTTTCCTGCCCAAGCATGAAATGAAGAAATGCCATTGGTCCTAATCCAGGCAGACTTGTCACTGATGAGCTAGAAAAACTTTCTCAATGCCTTGGCCAACTAAGACATTGGAACCAGGCAGCAGTAGGGACTGCCAGAATGACCAAAGTTGAAGTTCAAAAGTAAACACAGTGGTGTAGCCTACTACCAAATGACCGAAGCAATGAGTTAAAGGCATCATGAATAGACAAACTTTTGGGCTTTACAATCAGCCTTGACCTCTTTTAAAAACCTCATGGACTTCACAGTCCGCCTATGGTCGAACAACCTGGCAAATTAACTGTGCCAAGACTGGAGGGAAGCAGGTGGGAGGGGAGGACCTTCCCCTTCATATCCCTTCCTGGGAATCTAGGAGGAAAAAGGAATAAAGGACACTGGTGAACAGTAGATTTCTCTTTTTTTCTCACCCCTCCAGACAGCTTTCCCTGATCCTTACCCTACCACGTGCCAGTCATTTCTCTCTCATCTAAACTCTGGTTGGCTGCATTAGGCTGAAATTCCCTGGACAGCTACCCTTTGGTAGAGCCATTACATCAAAAGATTTGCAGGACATGGATTGCACATTTGATTTTATCACCTCCTCAGTCAGACTCCAAGGAATAGATGCATACCCACCAAGTTTCCAAGAAACAGATTTTAAAGCTCAACTGCTACTAATGCCTTTGTAATAAGCAATCTGCCAGCCCAAGTTATCTACATAGGACTTGCCCTTCTTGGCTATACAGTACAATAGATATCAGATTAGAACAGACCTTGGTAAACACAGAATTGGAAAAGAGAAAACATTGTCTTGCCCAATGGATATTGTATATACATGGACAGGACTAGAGAAGGATAACACCAAGTCAGATAGATAGATAGATAGATAGATAGATAGATAGACAGGTAGATTGATTGATCTTGGTGTTATCCATGTCTAGTCTAAAACAACAGGATAGAACTATCCCATCATAGAGTCACTTCTAACAAAATCATGCTACACTAAGCAAATTTTCTATTTCAATAGGGTGACTATGAGGTCTGGCTGTGCTGGGGATGACATGGAGACCCCCATGAACTGCACGTACGCCTCTGAAGGGCCTTCCAGAATTAGAAAACTTGAAATGGCTGCAAGATCATGGAAGGATGAAGAAATGATCACGCCCTGCAGTGCCTACTTAACTCTGAGACATTCTCTATTGCTTCTTATTGGGGCTCAATTAACAAGTCCATTGGACTTTGTAACCAACCTCGGCCAACACCCTTGACTCCACACCCTACAACCCCCTCCCAGCTTGGAAAAAACCACCCTAAACTTAACTTTTGTAACTTTCCACTGCCTCCCCCAACATCCTATAAAACCAACTCCTATCCCACTGCCCTTTGCTGACTCCATTTTCGGCCTCAGCCCACCTGCACCTGGCTGAATAAACAGCCCTGTTGCTCACACAAAGCCTGTTTGGGGGATCTCTTCATTCAGGGTGCAGGTTTTAACAGTGACTAAGATTAACAGCAGAAGAAAGAATGGCATATCATACACCCTGACCACTAAAGTACTTGACAAAGTGTCATAATGTCCACATCAACCAGACAGAAAATGTGCACAGGATGATAGGATGACTAGGTAAACGCATCACTGCATGACTAACTAGAGTTACACTCTGCTTGGCTCCACCCCATTCAACATTTTTTTAAATAAAGCAAAGACATGAAAGTACTGTCCCTCCATATGCGTTAATATTACAAAATAGAGAGATATGACTAGTACTGCCCGAGTGAATTAAGACTCAAAACTATCTCAAGAGAAAGACATTAATTTTTTTAATGAAATTTACTAAGTAGGGTTGGTAAATTTGGCACTTAAAAGAAATCAATATCATTAAGCATAAAATGAAGAGTCTCACTTTAACAACAGTATGAGTTTCCAGAAAAATGGAAAAAATTACAGGGATTCAGGTTTTTCTTGTCTATGACCTCCTTGGGCCACATCAACGGAAGTACAATCCCCAGGTAAGGATTTGACGGTATCCTCTGTGCCTAGCTGAGTACCACTGTGCTACTACATTTCACAGGGTCATAAAGGACCTAGAGCAAGTCCAGAGAACAGTGAACAAAATGATGAAGGGACTTGAAAACATCTTTTATGAAGAATGGCTGGGGATGGGGAGACAGCTGAAGGAGCCAAAAAGGCTCACAATAATTCGAAGGAATATTTGCTTTCTTCTTATATTTATTTGGAGGAGAGATATTGCAATTGAACAGACTACTAAAGGCAGAACTAGATTCCATGGGCGCTAGTTATAAGAAAAGCAGATTTCAGTTCAATAAAAATCACTTTTTAAATTAATCACAACCACCCTACAGTAAAGTAAACTACCCTATGAAGTAGAGAGCTCTCAGTCACAGGTGGAGCCCACCTGCTTTGACTTGCTCCCTGCCAGGAAGCAGGCCTGTCCCCAGCCACAGTTCAGAGACCAAGTGGCCAGCTTTCTCACGGAACTAGAAGAGCCATCCAGGGTAGCTGAATCAAGTCCTGGCTGGGGATCCTGCTGTGACCCAGGATCTTGGGCTCCAGCGTCTGGGCCCTTGGCATTCTTCCCAATCAATGAACAAATCATTTCTTCAAACACTGGTTTCAATAGGTGAAGCCACTGTTTTGTTCTTTGGTCCTCAAGAGAAAACTGATATCTTGCTTTTCACTCTGTCCACTATTTCTTAAACTGGAGCCTTATCTCTGAGCCCCCGTCTCTACTGTAGGTCTCTAGAGCTACCCCCAAGGGTTACATAAGGCTGTCAAGACCCCAAGGCATCAAACAGCTGTCAGCCTGGATCATTGCCTGCTGCCAAGAGCCCTGACGCCAAGCCCACCCATCAATTTTAGGCCAACTGACAGAACTCCCTGCCCTCAGCCCCCACTATGTATCAGGCACTGAGGATTAAAAAAAAAAAAAAAAACCAACAGTCCTTGCCCACAAAGAGCTCCCAATCTAGCAGAGAAGTCATCACATTAGCAACCAATCACACTAGCAACCAATCACACCACTAATCCAGCATATGAATGAGAAACTGGAATATAAAGTGCTACTGAAAGGCAGAGGAGGAAGGATAGTCAGGTGTGGCAGAGGGAGGGTTCTCAGGATAGACTTCAGAGGACATGGCACTGGAGCAGGTTTTGAAGAATGACTAAAGACTTAAGAACTTTCTGAGGACGAAGCATGCACAGGTTTGAAGGCAACACTGACCTTCACTTTCACTCTCCCTCTCACCTCCTTTTACCCTCTTCCTTTTCCCCCATCCATTGTACCACTGCTCCTAATAGTGGTTGTTTGGGAGAGATTCTGTTTCTTTCCTTTGGATTTCCAAATTCATACTTCTCCCACCCGAACCTGCACCTTTATGGTCACTTGTTCCACAACTGGAACAGATTTTGTGTCTCCACTCACCTGGAAATTCAACAAATAATTTAGTTCAACTCCGTAAGTGCTGATTTATTGAGCTTTTACCATATGCTAGACACGTGGGACATAGAGATGAAAAGACCCTGTTCCCTCCCCTCAGGGAGCTCAAGGAAATGAGGGAAGAAGCTGTCTTCTACCTGGCTGTGACTCGAATTCTCTCCACTTTCTACCTCTCTTTTCCCACACAAACCCAAGTCCCATGAGTAATTAACAAGATTAGTAATAGATCTTCACCCAGAAGGTACATCTTGCAAGCTTGGAAAGTTTAGCAAAAGTGGCTTTGTATAGTTCCTTTTTTTTTTTTTTTTTTGCACCTTTGAAAGACTCTGAAGACATGGTGAAGATAACTTGAAATCAGCAGAATCTTTTTGAGGGGGAGCTGATATAGGAGGAGTGACTTGGGGGACTTGTCACCTGGGCTGATGTAGTCTTTTCTTGGTTTCTGCCTTTCAGTGATTACCTGATTTTTTCTTTCTGTGTCTCTCCTTTGGCTTCTCTGATTCTTTATCCTCCTGCTCCTTCTACCCCCACCCAAGATGGAAATGAACCTTGGGAAGCTATGAAAGATGTGGCTAAAAGGGGAGAGGGCACCTTCCACCCGCCAAGCACAAGAACGAGTTCAAAAGGAAAGTGAGGACCACCCTGGACACATGATACTTCCATCTGGAGACCTGCTTCTGAGTCATTGTCTTTCAGAAGAGGCTTTCCTCATTCATCAGAAACACACCATTTACCATCTTTACAGGGATGACCCAGGCTTGTCCATGTCACCTGATCTGCCACAATATCCTCACTCATGACCTCACTTAACTAACCCAAGGGGCTCCCACGTTCTGATAAGCTCACCTTAGATTCTGGCCTGCCACAGAAAAGTATTAGCCCTTCATCCCTCCAGCCACCCTCTGGTATATTTGTTATTGTTCACTGATAAAATTATTAGCTGCAAACTCAAGTCGAATGAGAAGATTCATACCCCAAAGCTCTTTTCTCTTGACAGAAAGCCACCTCAGCCTTTTGCTACCACCCTGCATTTGTTTTGCTAAACTCCACATTCTGCTAACATCAATCATGTGAACAGAGGGCTAAAGAGAGGAGAGCAGAGCAGGGATTGCAAAGGCATAAGGAAGGATCGAGACAAGGAGAGATGGTTGTGCCTCCCTTCTCTCAGAGACGAGAAAGAGGGAGCCACACGCTACCTGGGCACTGGCCCAGGCAACTCGTTTGTAATGATGCCGCCCAGTGCTCCAGACTCTGCACTGGGATGTTTCTATCAGATTGAGGCACCGTGGGGAAACATCATATAAAGAATGAGTTTTACTTTGGCTGGGCATGGAGGCTCAGGCCTATAATCCCAGCACTTTGGGAGGCCGAGGCAGGCAGATCACCTGAAGTCAGGAGTTTGAGACCAGCCTGGCCAACATGGCAAAACCATCTCTACTAAAAAGACAAAAATTAGCCAAGTGTGCTGATGCACACCTGTAATCCCAGCTACTCAGGAGGCTGAGGCAGGAGAATCGCATGAACCCGGGAGGCGGAGGTTGCAATGAGCCGGGATCATGCCACTGCACTCCAGCCTGGGCAAGAGGGAGACTCTGTCTCAAAAAGAAAAAAAAGAAGAATGAGTATTAACGGAGCGGGAGAAACCTCACTCTCTCTCCTACTCCCACCCCTCACTCCCTGTCTTCTCCCCTCCACTCTCAGACTCCCCAACTGCTAGAGTGATTAGAGCCCCAGGGAAGCCTATTCTTTTCTTCTCATTTTTTGGCTTCTAACCTAACCCTTCCCACACTCTGGCCCTCTGCCTTTCACAGCCCTCTTTTCTGGATCACCCAACAAAAAGTGCAGACATTCTGTTTGTTCTGTTATACCCCAAGAAAGAGAAAGAGAACACATCTGGCCGGGTTGTCCCTTCCTGTGGCCCAGTGCCCCGCCCACCTTACCCCAGCAAACCCGGAAACTGGAAGGAAGGAATCCCCACCAAATTCCAGCCTGCTTCTGTGAAAGTGAACACCTCTTCCAGCTGAGAGGATTTATGTGAAATGCACAGTGTAAATAAACAGTTTTTCCTGAGGCCTTCAGGGATCTAAAAACGCCATGCCCATGCTCTATAAATTGGCTAAGATATTTTCGATGGAAAACAAGAGCCACTTAAAAGGCTTAGTTGCCCCCACTTCCCCAGACTGTCTACCCACCTTTATCTATTTATCCTTTTACCACGCCTCCCCTACTTCCTTCAGACACGCTCCCCTCCACTCCTCCCAAGCCGGCTCTCCAGAGGAAGTGGAAGTGATGTCAGAGATTCGGAAGTGTTTTTACAAACCCCCTTAGCCTCAGGTAGCCTCACAAAGCCACACAGGAGGTGTGGAAAGAAGATGGTCCCTAGTACTTCCTACCATTGCATTGTTCTAGCTGCCAAGATGCTTTCCTCTGTATCATCCCCGGGAAGGCCAGACACATCACCCTGTGGGCCTTGGTTCAGGGATCTTTCCAATACTTCCCTGACAAACTCCAGAGGTCTATCAGGTCTGTTGCAGCAGCCAAACATAGGCACCTTAGACTCCAGCCTGCTGAAGGCCGCGGCCCCTGTGACCCTGCCCCGGGCCCTCTCCCTGACCTGCCTCCTTAATGTGTTATCTAGTCTGTGGAAGCTGCTTTTCCCCTCAGTGGTTCCATTTACAATTCCAGAGTGGAAGATTTCTTCTTCTGTTATTCCTCAATGAAGCAGCCTTTTTCCTCGCTGTCTTCCCTTGCTGGTCAATTGACCTTACGTAACCCAGTATCAGAGAGGAGCCAGCTGGCTGGGGGGAGAGCTGGAGAACTAGAGAAAGTGAGAGGATGTGGTGCCAAAAGTGCCCTTCACTTAAGCACCCCATGGGGTCAGGCACAGACACGAGTCTTCTTCATTGCTCATCCTTCCTAAAAAGGTATGCATGCCCAGGAACACACTGTATTTCTTTAGTAAATTACCCCCATGCCACCATCGTGATTCTCATTCCATCAACGACTCAGTGACCTGAAAGAAACTGCCTTGGCCTCTGAGGTGTGTGCCACGGTGCTGCTATAATGGGGCCCCCAGCAGGCCCTTCTAGTGGGGCCACGGTTCCCCCATGACTCTGCCTCCAGCCAGGACACAGACAGGTTACTTCAAGGGCGGCATCATTCCCCAGCCTCCTTCTGTCTGCTCCCAGAAATTTTCCTTTGCAGCTCGTTTGCTCCTATCCCTTGAGATTTAGTTCTCAGCGTCACCGTGAAGCCTTCCTCAGGCTCACTGACCCCCATCAGGGGTTGGGCACCCCATCAGACACCCCATCACATAGTACCTTAGCCATTCTGGAGTCACTCAGACTTCAGACTCTGCCACCCACATCCCTCACCTATTGCCCTGGAAGACCCACTAAGGCCAAGGCCACACATCCATAAGCCTGCCAACATCCAAGGAGATGCCTGCTGGGACCGCTGCACCCCAGAATTGGCTGAGGCAGCCTCACCCTGCCTGTTCTCCTCCTACAGGCCTGCCTACCATTTTAGCATTTGCACGAATTCATTCTTTCATTTGTATATCATATTACCATGCCTAACATATACCTTTTGATTAAATATTGAGTGTGTTCACATTTTCTTTGAGGTTTAGTTTATATTATGAGGCTCCAGCCTTGTCCTCTCTGTGAAGAAATGACCCTTATTTTCCTTTGAGAAAAATTCCTTTCAACAATAATTTGCCTTTAGTATTAATTTGGTAAAACTGTAAAGATTGGATTGCTCCATGGGAAGACAAAGAAGAAGTGGGGGTGGGCATCTTAGGAGTTTTCAAAAGGAGAACAGAGATAAAACGCGAGCCTGACACTCAAACAGCATTCTTTCCTTTGCTAGTCACCTGGCATCTCTGTGCACAGCCTAACTCCTCACCCCACCCCCAAAATGGCCCCTACACAGGTTAAAACTAGAGAATAACAAGGCTTTGCACCCCAACTAGTCAACCAAGACAAGAGATCTGGGCTAGAATGCAGGACCCCAAAACGCAGGAAAGAGACAGGAGGTGAGATGGAAAAGCCCTGCCCCACTTATGGAGAGTAAAGAGGAGAGGAAGCGACCCCAGGGCTCTGCAAAGAATCCGTTTCCACAAGACCAAGATGAGAACGGGTGAGGGAATCTATAAAGCCAAATGACTAACAGCAAAGTTTAGGATCACGGCAGGTTGCCAGCCAGTCCAAAGCTCTGTTGGCTCTCATTTTTTTACATCATCTTATTTCATATTCTTTTAACCTTTGTTTCCCTGTAAAAGTTCCTTCTAAAAAATTCCAGTCTTGTCCTAGGCTGCCGCGGGGCAAAGGGGTACGCTCGCCCCCGCGGCAATAATGCTGGCAGACAACTGTGCAGCCTCTTCCCTCCTGCCTGTTACGTGCATCTCATCAGAGGGGGCTTTGGAGGAAGAACAGAGGGCTGGGGTCAGGGAAGGGCAACAGTATAGGATGAGGAGTTTCTGCTTCCTTTGAATCTTACAACACATTAGATGGTGTTCCTCCCATCCCTAAATAGGGAAACAGTTCACCCAAACCTCACTCCTGAATCTTAAAAGCATCAAGTTCCAATTATGCCACAAGTAGAAGAAATAATTCAGGGTACTCAGATGGGGATCAGGAGTCTCATCTCATTTCCGGTGGCCTAGAGGCAGCCTAAACCATTACATAACACAACTATCCAAGGAGCACAGTGACAGGGAGACACCTCTTCAACCTTACCCTCAGGCATCCCCATTTTATTCTCATCGCCTCTTCCATCCAGCCCTGTCCACCCTGCTCCACGCTCTTCTCCCCTCCCTCAGCCAGGCTACTTCAGCAGATGTGGAGACAGTGAGGACTCACAACTCCTTCCTGCCTCCTCCTACTCCTCATTTTCTCTCCTCCCCTCCTTCCCCTGTATTTGCCCACGTGGAATGGGAAGGGGGCAGCTGGCAGTGTTTACCTCTCAGGAGTGCCCTCACATTGTCTAGGAACTACTGAAAACCCCTTGTCTCTGAATCACTTCAACCCTTCATAAGCCGAGGGACCTATTTTTAACAAGTAGGGGCACCAAATGCAAGTTGGGCAAGTTTAGCTCAGAAAGTATGATGGCTGGGCTCTAAATTCTTGATGGGGGACATAAACAGCCCTTGAAAATGAGCATAATCATTTATGAAGAAAAGCAACAGAAGAGACATAGAGGCAGCATCACTGTTGAGTGGATCTGTCTTTCCATCTCTGCAAATGTCATTTCTCCCCTTCCCTGTCTCCCCTGTTCTTTCCTCCTCTCCTGCTCCCTGCTCCTCACTTTACTGTGAGACACATGACAGGTGGCAGGCCTAGGAGGCTGGGAAGAACAAGAAGTTGAATCTCACAGAAAGTCCAGCTACAGAAGATGGCCCGGGATGGGCAGAGGGAGGTAGGGGCCTCGTGCGCCCACCTGCCCTCCTGCCAACAGCTGGATTTCTCTGCCTGCCTGCCTTCTCCCCCAATCTCCTCAAAGCCTCCTGGTGACCATCAGACCCTGTCACCACCTCCCACTGGCAGAAGGGAATAACTTGGAGAAAAAGTCCATGAAATCAAGGGATAACTAGTTTCCAGTGTGCCAGTAACTCCCCTCTTCCTCCTGGATATTTCCTGTATTTGTGGAGTCACCAAGACAAGGCCACCGCACAGGAGAGTCAATTACCCTCCCAAGCTGAAAACCCACATTCTGTGGCACACAAACTTCCAGTGCCTGGAGACGGTTTGGCAGAAGTCAGTACTATAAATGACATGAGCCATTTTCTGAAGCCCCAAACCCCGGATCCATTCTAATCACCCTTGGTGTTTTATTAGCAGCATCTCGGGGAAGTAGGAGCAGAAAGAGACATCCTTAGATGACCTGAAGAGTCAGCTCAACAGCCTGCTACATCTCAGTATTCTCCATCACAATTGTTTGTCATCCGTTTATCTCCTCTTCTCCATCTCTGACTTTGCCCATGACCCTCTCAGGCCTGTTTGATTTCCTTCTGCGGGGAGGGGAGAGTGCCTTTCCAGACTAGCAACAGTTGACTTCAGGGCCCTGCTCAGTAGCTGTGCCTTCTTTACCCAGGCCCTACTTTCCTCCCAGCCCCTTGCCTGCAACCTTACTCAGATTACCAGAAACCTTTCTAGTCATTGACTCTGAGTAAAACATCCACGATCATCAGAAACTAGCCCTCATTGAGGACCAGTTTACCCTCACTCCCCTCACTCCCCGCTACCGTGCCCCACCAGAAGATTCTGTCCACTGCAAGACCAACAGCCTCAACAATGATGCTATTATTTCCACCTTAGTGCCTCAACTGTGATGCCACTGTCGTGCCACATCCCAGCATGCTAACAAGGAGACTCACTCCACTCCCATCCAACTGCTTGTTTGGCCCCTGATCCATGGAGATAAGAAATGAGAGCACCTTCCAGAAACTTAACTCCCAAGCTTTGGCTTCCACAAGCACCCCGCTGCCTAGGCTCATCTGCCCCACGCAGATCTGGACTCCGTGAGCAAGATCATCAGAAGTTGCCCAGGAGCTGCAACAAAATTCTGAACAGTTTACATAAAGTGGGCAGGAGTTAGTAAATGCAGTGCTTTCTGGAATCTCGGAAGACTATATAAATTTTCTTTGTAAATTAGTAGAACCATATTCAGTGGAAATAGAAAAGACTTCAAAGACGTGGCAAGTAAGTTAACCAGCTCATTCAAGGGCGGTCTCCCCTAACCTCTTGGTCCAGCCTCAGCCTCTGCTGTCACTGATCCCTCCATTGTGTCTCTGCCTTCTCTGTGTCTCCCCCCTTTCTCTCTCTGGACTACCTTATCTTCCCCTCTCCCCACTTGCTTTCTCCCCCAGACAGTTCCTTGGGTGGTAGGCTAGTCCAGCTGGCTTTGCATTTCCTTTGTTGCTCAAAGAGAGTCTGTTGAGTCCCCAGAGATATGGATTTCAGTGTAATTTGGGGACTCAAAAGCACTCTTTGCTCTTCCTTCAACATCACCTTCTCTTAGCTACCTCAGAGATGCCCAACAAATGCCTATGATTCAATGACTTGCTAAAAAGAGAGCACACATTAGTGAGGGTAGACAAGGACAAGGGAAATGGAGTATTGACATCAAGAGTTTCATTTTTTCTGTTCAGAACCTTCATGAACTGTACTATGCACTCTCTATTCAGGAGCCTCAGCTGGTACACACCCTCCTAGTCAAATAGAAAATTTAGAAGTGTCTTTTCCTCTCTTCCCTAAAAACTAGTGGTCCCTGAGTCAGTTGGCATTTGTGACAATGATTGTTGAGAACTTCCAGTGGAGTCTTGAATCTCACAACCATTCCCTTTTCCCAGGAGAGACAACTAGGGGGGCTCCTCCCTACGACCCCACCCCAGCAATCATGACAACTGTTATGTATACCACACGCAGTTCACCCAGGGTCTAACCATGCCACAACCCATTCTAGTTCTCATTTGTTCCCTCCTCTTTCACCTCGCTTCTAACAGGCTCTATTTAAGACACTTGGAAGGGCAGCCTCTCCCCGTTCCTACTTTGCCTCCTTTGGGTTTCCAGCTCCGGTGCATACCAACACCCATTCTCTTTAGTTCGATTCTTCCCTCTCACTCCCTCAATGGAGGAGTGATTTCTGCAATTCTCAGAATCACAGCGGGAGACAAACAGACAACTGGAATGGCCTATTCTCCTGGTACTCTTTTACTTTACTTCTCCACTCACTTCCTCCTATTGCCTTTGAACTACTAGACCTGAACAACCCCTGTCCTACCCTTCCAAAGGGAGCAAGAGTAATAGCTAGCACTTACTGAGTGACAACTATGTACCAAGCATGCTTTTGCTCAGCTTTTCTGGGACTCCAGCTCTCAGTCCCTGTGACACTCTTTCCTTTGCCAAACTTTCCATCTCTCAACTCCCTGTCTCATCTCTATCTCCAACTCCATCTTCTAACCACTTATAGGATAATCCACTGTCATTCTTCCAGAGGCCGAATCTTATGTGACTAGACCCTTCAAGGTTGGACCACTCCATCTCTATGCTCCGACCGTCATTAATTTCTCTCAGGAATTGGCTCATGGTCCAGGCTCCCCTTTTCAACATCCAAGCCAGCTCTTACTAAAATGCCCTTACAGAGAAGCCATTTCTGTGGGCAAAAACACTGCCTCACGTCCCCACTGCCAGTTTAGCCCCCGATTGCTGGGCCTTTAGAGTCCCCAGAAGTAACCCCATCATTTCCCCCCAGGCCCCGGAACCTATCCAGACCCCAAGAATGGCCACAGCATTTCACACAGGTTACAAGAGCTCCAATAAGCAATTTTGACTCCAGCCTTCTGCTGCCTGACTCCTCTGTCCCCATTCTCCGAGTCCCGACCACCTTTCCCCTCCCTCCTGCCCACTCACTTGCCCACCAACTGTTTAGCAAAGCAAAACCCTCTTTATCAAGTGATTCAATATGACACTCTCATTTTCTCTTGAAGGGTTCGTTTGTACTTTTAGAGCCCCAAATGCATTCTTCTTTGGGGGAGAAAATTGCTTTTCACCCGTTACTGAGAAGACGCTGGATTTGGAGTGTGATAAACGGCTGAATCAACTCAGGGGAAAATATAAATAAAACCGTTACCCCAGGATCTCGCGATGCGAGGACTGACTGGTAACGGCCACCACGCTTCCCAGGCTCATCATTCACTGGGCTACTGACCTGTCAATCACTTCTGCTGGGCCAATGAGGACTACCCCCGACACAAACGTTGGAGGGCAGGCCTATCGCTCCCTGCTATTTGAGCCCATGGAGAGGAGCCTGCTGCCCACAGCTGCTGGTCTCACCACGAGGGCCTGGCATCGTAGGCAGGGGGAATGGGGAGGGGACGGTAGGGTCAGCCTAGACTCACACACAGGTTAGAGCCTTTGGAGGGGGAAGGGGAAAAGGCTTAGTACTTACTAATGGGTTTTATTAATAGTAGTGTTAGGTAGGCTACACTGGCTGGATTCCGCCCCCACACCTGCCATTCCGTCATTCTGTGACCGTGGGTGAATCTCTTCCTCATCTTGGGGCTCAGTTGCTTTTTCATAAGGAGAGGATTGATTGTCCATAATCTTTCAACCCCTTTGCTTTTGGATATTGTGGAAGATGCCCTACCTCAAGAAGGGGAGAACCCAGATTACCCACAGGCTAGTTAATTGTGAACGTCAGGGAAAGGGCCAGAGTAGAGAAGCACTACCAGGATGCAGAGCCAGGAGGATGCTCAAATGGAAGGAAGAAGAGACGCCCTTCAGCCAAAGGAGAGCTTGGAGGGTGAGGGGAAGTGGCTGCTTACCAGAAAGGCCTCCTGAGTGTGACCTCAAAAGACAGAGGATGGCCAAACGCAGAGGCTCACGCTTGTAATCCCAGCACTTTGGGAGGCTGAGGCGGGTAGATCACTTGAGGACAGGCGTTCGAGACCAGCCTGGCCAACATGGCAAGACTCCATATCTAACAAAAATACAAAAATTAGTTGGGTGTGGTGGTGGGCAACTGTAATCCCAGCTACTCAGCTGCTTGGAAGGCTGAGGCACAAGAATCACTTGAACCAGGGAGGTGGAGGCTGCAAGTGAGCCGAGATTGCACCATTGCCCTCCAACCTGTGTGACAGAGTGAGACCCTGTCTAAAAATAAGAGGAAGCATTTTGGTCCACTCAGACAGGGTTAGATAGAAATGAAAAAGCTATTGAAACTGAAGAATGCCCTGTAACCCCACTTATGGGTTGTTTTGATTCTTTCCTGTAGTTTCCTGATAAAAGGTCCTTTTGAAACATTCAATTCTCACCAAGTTGAACGCAGATGTGTTCCCATAGTAAGAGTGAGGCCCCTGCATTTGCTGCCTTCTCGGTTTTCCCAACCAACACCGTGGCCTCCCCTCTGTACCCCATTCATATGCCTCAGAAGCTGACAATGACTGCTGGGCTTTCCCAGTGAATACCGGAACACCATTTCCTGCAGCCTGAAAAGAAGACAGTATAATTATTTGGCAGCAAGAGGTGAGCATGGGTAAGAAGGGCGGAACTCCTTCGCCCATACCCACCCCTCCTCCTCTTCTCCTTTCCCCATATTCTTTCTCCCCATCCCTTCCCTCCCCCCACCTCCTGACTCTAACCCAGGCCACCAAAATGTTTTCCACTCCTCCCTCCCTCCCCAGGATTTCCGGGCGCCTGAAAGAAGGACTGTTCCCTGGCACTAGTTTGTCATTGTCTGCTCCACTGAGAAATAATCAGCTCCCAGAAAGTTTGAGAAATTGATTTGCAGAAACAGGGCACCAAACCAGTTTAGAGGCAGGATCTGTAGTCAGTAGAGCTGACAAACGCCATTTCCCCGACCCATTGGGTATCTGAATACTTGTCATTGGCCCTTGAGAGCTCATCAGCTATGTGTAATAAGCTTGCCCAGGACCAAAAGTGCCTCTTGCTGCTTAAATGTCTACCAGAAAGATTCCACTTGTCAAAGCACCTGCCTCCCTCCAAGGACTTTTTCCCTCTGTCTCCTTTTTCTCATCTTTACACTGTTCTCCACATTGCCTCTTCTCCTGTGCCTTTCTCTCTCTCTGGTTCGATTTTTTTTTTTCAGCCCAAGCCAGAAACAAGAGACATGATGATGGTAGTGGTGCCAAGGAGGAACTTTAACCTGAGCGCCATCCACACACAGGAGGCAGGCCACCCTCCCGGCCACACTGCGAATGAATGTTGGGCGCCACCCGGGTCCTCAAGTGCTTTCCCAGTCACCCCCAGCTGCCAGGTTCCCCAGGCCTACTATAGACGGGCCACCCCACTTTACCCCCAACACCCTACAATCATTAGAACCTGAACCCTGCCTCCCATGCCTGCCTCCATGGCAGGCCCCTGCAGAAACCAAACACAGTCACCTTAGACTCTGGCATACTGAAACCAGGGCCTGACCCTGGCCCTCTCGCCTGCAATTTACTATTTAATAAAAATGTTGCTAAAGAATATTCATGCATCTGCAATATGTTTGTTTCCGAATGTAGCGTCAAATGACAGCCCCTTTTCTTTCTCCCCTTTTTCCCCATTGTATCCTTTCTGGGATCACAATGACAAGGAGAGGCTAAGAATGAAGGTAAATTTGGGGGAAGTGCCACAATCTTCATTTCTCAGAAGAAATCGACAGTAGACTGTGCTATGCAAGGGCAAGGCGTTTCAGAGTGTAGATACCCCTGTTCCCTCCAGCTAAGAAGATGGACCCGCCTGGCCAACATAGCAAAACCCCAGCTTTACTAAACATACAAAAATTAGCCGAGTGTAGTGACACACACCTGTAATCCCAGCTACTTGGGAGACTGAGGCAGGAGAATCGCTGGAACCCAGGAGACAGAGGTTGCAATGAGCCAAGATCACACCACTGTGCTCCAGCCTGGACAATAGAGCAAGGCTCCATCTCAGAAAAAAAAAAAAAAAAAGAAAAAGAAAATGGTTTCCCTGGGCGCAGGACATAGCACCAGATTGGAGAGTACTTCCCCTACTCTATTAGGACATTATGTAACAAAGACTCCGGGTTCTTTGTGTTATTTATAATAAAAGGCCGAAAATAGTTACATTTTAGTCCGTTCATGTAGTGAACTATTGTGTAGCTGTTGAAAGGCATTTGAAGACTTTTTTTCACGAAGGAAAAAGGCATATTCCAAAACTGTATGTGCAGTATGTTCAAATTTTATAAAGTATCTATGTGCATAGGAACTTTGCAGAAAGACACCAAAATTTCTGGAAATTGGAATTCTGGCTGATTTTTTTTTATCACTTTTTAAAATTTTCTACAATGAACATGATTATCATGAGAAAAAAGAAATCCCATATTATAAAAGTTTTGGGTTCTCCCTGCTGGAAATGAAGAAGGAATCGCAGCTGACCTAGTGAGGGGGCTATTAGGGCCGGTGCTTTCCGACACTGACGGCTTAGGCCAGCGGAGGTGGAGGCCCTCATGGGAACCAGATCCTATAATCCTGCCAACCGTCAGAAGGAGACACATTTAGATCTGGTGGAGGACAAGGCAGTCTGTTCCTCCCTCACCACCTCCCACTCACTTTTCCTTTCTCTTACACCTTTTTTGTGCTGTAGTGACAAGCACTCTGCTCTTAAGGGCAGAAGACCTGGGTCCACATCTTTACCCTTACACATTCCCCCTAGATAGGTGGCTAGATGAATTTTTCAGTGCTACCAAACCTTACCCCATTCACCCACAAGACACAGAGCAAAAGCCTCCAATGAGCAGCTCAATCGTACCTCACGGCCTTTGCAATTTTTTTTCTTTTTTTTTTTTTTAACACACATCTTCTTAGCAGCAATTTCTTTTCCCTCTTTCTAGAATGTCATGCCCCCAGACATCATGTGGTTAGTTCCTTCTTGTCATTTGAGTCTCTGAGTAGCACCTCCTCAAAGAGTTCCTCACTCCCCTCCATCTCTTTCCATACGTTTTTCTATTTTATTTTTGCTGAGCACTGATCCCTAAGATTATCTTATATGTTTGCTCGCTTGCTTCTTGTCTCCTAGAAATTAAACTCTCTGGGAGCAGGAATCTTGTCTGCCTTGAGCAGGTATCTCCATTACCTAAAACACTGTCACTAATTAAATGAGTCAAGCACCGTGCAATACCTTCTCACCATGTTTTCTTAATCCTCCCCAAGAACCTCGTGTGGTTTACATATGAGAGAAAGGTTAAGAACAGAGAGGTGAAGTACAATGAGTAAGTGGCAGAGTCAGAATTAGCACTAATTCTGGAACACTCTGCACTTTGCTACCCCTCCCTCCCATGCAGCCAGCATGAAGTCTATTTTGGAGAGAGAGGGCTGGGATGGACAGTTCAAGGGCAGGAAACATTAAGAACCAAATTTCTGAGTCTGGAAAGTTCAAAATAGTAAAAAGACAGAATTGGGTTACAGTCATGGGAAATAGCGGGAGCAAAGGCTGGAAAGAGCTGGAGAAGCTTGCTTGGATCTTGAGACCATTTGGTAGGTAACTGAGTAACACACACTCCCTTTCATTTATTCCATAAGTAGACACCGCACACCTCCTGAGAGCTTTAAGTGGTTCAGAACTTCCCTGGAATGGGCAGCCCCTGTCCTTAAGTAAGCACCTACTGTGTGCTCCATGTGGCTCAGGACACGTCTAGGCTGGGAGATCATTGTCCTTGTCCTGCTGGTGCCTGGGGTACTGCCTCGAGTCATTTGGGTGTCTGCTTAACAGGGGTTACCTGCCCTGAGCAGAGACAGATGGGAGATTTCAGTCATCATTAAGGTTTATTGACCAGCAAGGCTGGAATTTCCCAGAGAGAGGAATTAATCTGACTGCCGACTGAGAGCAGACATCCTGCTGGGAGTAGTTACATAAATTCTGTTGCTCAAATTAATTAGGATTGTGATTCATTTGTTTAATGAGGAAGAATCTGATGATGGCAAGAGCCAAGCCAGCCTGACCTTTCAGAGCCCAGCCAATCCCAGGTGACACTGTGGCAGGTGGGAGGACCTGGCGGCTGGAGCAGGGCTCTGCCGTGGGAGGAAGAACCTGGCCAATCAGTAGGAGGAACAAACTGAGGCAGTCAAAGACAGCCAATCAGAATTCAGTGCTAGCTTAGAAGGGGGTCTGAGGCTTCGGAGTCTCCCTAAGCTCATGTTTCTGTGGTCTCTTGGGTTCCCAAGCATGGAAGGATCTCTCAGCTTCATCCAGAGTCTTAGACCGTCCTCTTTTTCCAAGCTGTGGAGAAAAATTTCTGACAGCCCAGATAACCTCAGCAGCACTCCCAGGACCCATCCGGCCATTTCACCCCAGCCCCAAAATTGGCAGGAGGAAGGGTTCTTTCAATAAAGCAAAAACCTGTTGCCTGAAGCACATAGAAATATTCTTCTCTTTCTCCTACCTCTACTTACAAACTGACCCCTCCCTTGTATCCAGAATGCCCTTACTGCCTGTTCAAGGTAAGCCCCAAATCCCACCAGCATTGCCTTCATTCTACCTGTGAGGCCCCTGCTGGCCTGGGTCTTAACTTGCTTAAGACCTGGGTCTCAGTTGCCCTAATATTTGTGAGAGACAGGATGGTTGCTGGAGGAGGGTAGCCGTGGTGGGGAGGGAGAGTTGTAGAAATTCCACATGGCTCCAGGGGTCATGATTCATATTATAGTGTATGTGATGGTGCCCTTTGGGATAGAACAGAAAAGGTGCTTCCTGAAGGTGTGCTTCCTGGTGGCTCTGGAGAAAGAGGGTCAGAGTCAGCAAATGTTTGAAGATTGAGAAGGATTTGCTGATGGACTAGATGTTGGGGAGAAGAAAGGAGAATAACACAAATTTGGGGGCTTAGGAATTCATGCCAACATCTGCAGAAGCTCCCAGGAAGCCCTGTTTTCTTTTTCTTTTTTTTCTGAGATGGCATCTCACTCTCTCACCTAGGCTGGAGTGCAGTGGCTTGATCTCAGCTCACTGCAACCTCCACCTCCTGGGTTCAAGCAAGTCTCTTCCTCTGCCTCCCAAGTACCTGGGATTACAAGTGCGTGCCACCATGCCCAGCTAATTTTTGTGTTTTTAGTAGAGACGGGATTTCACCATCTTGGCCAAGCTGGTCTTGAACTCCTGACCTCATGATCCACCTGCCTCGGCCTTCCAAAGTGCTGGGATTACAGGCATGAGCCACCACGCCCGGCCGGGAGCCTTTTTTTCTTTCGATGCTCCCCCACCTCTTATTGTGACAGACCAGACTGGTATGACCTGGATAAACCATAAGCTGGGCTCAACAGGACCGGTGATGAAGCAGGAGCATCATCAAGGGTGGGTGCCTGGCTGTCCCAGGGGCTTCGCCTGCTTTACAAACCAGACCAGGAAGCTTCATCTGGAGCCTGGTCAGTTGTGCCTCAGTTAGAGAACGAATAGTCACAAAGGGACACTGGTCTGGGAACCAAAACTTCAAAATGGAGTGAGCTGGGACAGATCTGTCAGCTCTCTGGGCCTCAATTTCCTCATCCTTGAAAGGTGCCTGCGATCTGCTGAGGAGAATAGAGCTTCTGCTCTTGTTCCCTACAGACTGTCACTCCGTCAGCTGCTAGAGGGATCTTTTGTAAATCTAAGTCAGACTTTGTTACTTCCTATATTTTAAATCCCTCTAAAGTCTCTTCAACACATTCAGAATTTCTAAAAAAAAAAAAAAAAAAGAGAGAGAAACTAATCCTTGACTAAGGAGGCCCATGTGATCTAGCCCCTGCCTACCTTTCAGCCGTCCTCCTCTGCAGCACCAGTCCCTCACCTCACTCTGCCCACATCAGTGCTCCTTCTGATCCTTGAATCCAAGCCCACTCAATCCATAAGGCCTTTGCACTGACTGGTCTCTGTCCCTGGGGCATCTTTCCCCAGCTCTTTACATGGGTGGAAACTTAATTCTTTCACCGCTTAAATGTCACCTTCTTGGACAGACTTTCCCCAACTAATCTGAAGTGGCTCAGGCCCCATCCATTCCCCTATCTAATTTTTCACTGTAACACTTTTTACTACTCACCCTTTATTGGTTTGTTGTCTACCTTCCTCACCAGGAATTTAAGGTCCAAAAGGCCAGGGGCCTTCCCCATGGTATCAGTCAGGGTCCAGCCAGGAGAATAGGAGCTGCACTAGATATTTCAGAGGTGTTATTTAATAAAAGGAGTTAGTTTAAATATAACATATTAGAGGGAGAGGGAAAATCTAAAAGCAAACACTGAAGTAAGACCAAGGTAATAACCACAAGAAACAGTGTTTGTTGTCAGAATCTATGTGCTAGGACCGGGTACGGTGGCTCACACCTGTAATCCCAGCACTTTGGGAGGTGAAGGCAGGAGGAACGCTTGAAGTCAGGAGTTCAAGACCAGCCTAGCCAACATGACGAAACCCCATCTCTACTAAAAATACAAAAATTAGCCATGCATGGTGGTGGGCGCCTGTAATCCCAGCTACTCAGGAGGTTGAGGCAGGAGAATCACTTAAACCCGGGAGGCAGAGGTTGCAGTGAGCCAAGATTGTATCACTGCACTCCAGCCTGGGCGACAGAGACTCCATTTCAAAAAGAAACAATGGCCAGGTGCAGTGGCTCACACCTGTAATCCTAGCACTTTGGGAGGCCGAGGCGGGTGGATTGCCTGAGCTCAGGAGTTCGAGACCAGCCTGGGCAACATGGCAAAAACCCATCTAGGAAAAACCCACAGAGCTAGGAGCCAGCCTTCTGAGGGGACATCACCCAGCTGCCACTCACCTCTAGGGTGGCATGGGGAGGCTGTTTCCGGGAGTGGTGAAAGGAGCTAGAAACTAGAGCCAGCTTCTGCCACGAGGAAGAAGGGCCATTGCTGGCGCAACCCTGGCAAGCATAGAGGAAGCATAAAGGAAGGATCAGTTTCCTGCTTCCTCTTCCTGCCTTCCAGTGTCTGGCTAGTGTCACTGCTGATAAGAACTGAAAGTCCCATGTCAAAGGATATACCAGCCCCAGCATCACACAGAGAGCATTAAAAGGTAGGATTTGAGCCAGGTGCAATGGCTCACTCATGTAATCCCAGCACTTTGGGAGGCCGAGGTGGGCAGATCACTTGAGGTCAGGAGTTCAAGACCAGCCTGGTCAACATGGTGAAACCCCGTGGGCTCATGGACCTCAAATTCCAGCTGAGGAAGACAGACAAACCAATAAAGGGAGAGCAGTAAATATCTACTAAAAATACAAAAATTAGTTGGGTGTGGTGGCACACACCTGTAATCCCACTACTTGGGAAGCTGAGGCAGGAGAATTGGTTGAACCCAGGAGGTGGAGGTTGCAGCGAGCCAAGATTGCACCACTGCACTCCAGCCAGCGTGACAGAGTGAGACCCTGTCTCAAAAAAAAAAAAAAAAAGGTGGGATTTGGAGCAGAGAAACAACAGCAGAATGATTAGTACACCTATGTTGCACAGTGTTTTAGCCCTGTGCTGGAAGAGCGCTTGGCCTCTAATAGATCATCAAATATTTGTTGAATGGATGGATGGAAAATGAATGATACGCCACATACAGTGTGAGTAGCTAGGGGTGCAGAATGAGACACACACTCTAACCTCAAGTGGCCCACACTCTAGTAAGATAACAGGCATTGTTTATGGTTCAGGATAAAAGTGACAAGAGAAGAACCTGCAATGTACTGTGGAAGCACAGAGGAGGATTCATGATGGCCAGGACAAAAAGGAATTAGCGAGACACACAGAGATGCTGAGGGCCAAAGGTGTGGGGCTGCAGAGCACATCAGGTCTGGGAATAGTTCGGGCAAAGGCAGAGAGCTTGGAGAGAGTATGACTCAAGTAGTTCATGACAGCTGGAGCATCTATAGGACGTCGGTGTGAACTGAGCCTGGAGCGCTCAAGTCCAGCTCATGAAGCCTTCATATGTCATGCTCAAGGCAAAGGAGCACCAGCCATGTTTTATGAGCAGGACAGGAACATGATCAGAGAGTAATATGATCAGATCTGAAGAGTGCAAGTTTGTAGGGAGAAGAATGAAGACTGGAGCCCAGTTGGAAAGTTGTTAGAATAGTAGAATAGTCCTGGATAGAAAGAATCCTGTCTTAGTCCATTCCTGCTGCTATAACAAAAAGCCTTAGAATGGATAACTTATAAATAACAGAAATGTATTTCACAGTCCTGGAGGTCAAGGTGCCGGTAGATTCAGTGTCTGGTGAGGGCTTGCTCGCTCCTTCCAAGATGACACCTTGTTCCTACGCCCCCCAGAGGGGATGAACGCCTTGTCCTCACATGGCAGAAGGATGAGAAGGGCCAGGCAGCTCTCCCAAGCCTCTTTTACGACAGCATTAATCCTATTCCCAAGGGCAGAACGCTCATGACTTAATCACCTCCCAAAAGGCCCCACCTGTTAATACCACCACATGGGGATTAAATTTCTTTCTTTCTTTCCTTCTTTCTTTCTTTCTTTCTTTCTTTCTTTTTTCTTTCT
>NW_016107373.1:2053719-2067119 GCF_001604975.1 Cebus imitator | reverse complement strand
GTCTTGCTGTGTTGCCCAGGCTGGAATGCAATGGTGGGATCTCAGCTCACCACAATGTCCGCCCACCAGGTTCAACCAATTCCCTGCCTCAGCCTCCCAAGTAGCTGGGATTACATGCACATGTCCCCACAATAGGCTAATTTTTGTATTTTTAGTAGAGATGGGGTTTCAGCATCTTGGCCAGGCTGGTCTTGAACTCTGACCTCCCGATCCATCCACCTCAGCCTCCCAAAGTGCTGGGATTACAGGCATGAGCCACTGCACCTGGCCAGGGATTGAGTTTCAACATGAATTTGGAGGGACACAAACATCCTTAACAGAAGGTACTCATCCAATGATATACTTTCCATGAATGTAATTTGCTATTCCTAGTTTATACCTCAATACAGTTGGATTAAAACACAAGATAACTGATGGGAATCTGAGCAAAGGCTGTGAAGGTTGAGGACCAAAGAAGGGGAAGGAGTGCCTGCCAAGGAGCTGGGATCACTCATCCTGGACACTGTCATAGGATAATCCAGGCTCCGGTGTCTGAGGGTCAGCCAGGTCCTTGCATCTTCCCCTCACTAACATGTGAGACTTCAGAGTTGGAAAGGGCCTTCAGAGAACACATCGATGTCACAGCAAGAAACAGAACTCTCCTCAAATAGTTCAACTGAGGAGACTTTACTGAGGAGGGATCATTTACAGAGGGATGGATTAAAGAAACCAAGAAGAATGTTGAGAAACCCAGAGACTGCAAACTGCTGTGTATTAGTCCGTTCTCGCATTGCTGTAAAGAAATACCTGAGACTAGATTACTTATAAAGAAAAGAGGCCCAGGTGTGGTGGCTCATGCCTATAATCCAAGCACTTTGAGAGGCTGAGGCAGGCAGATCAATTGAGATTAGGAGTTCGAGACCAGCTTGGCCAACATGGTGAAACCAAGTCTCTACTAAAAATACAAAAATTAGCCAGTTGTGGTGGCAAGCACCTATCATCCCAGCTCCTTGGGAGGCTGAGGCAGGAGAATCACTGGAACCCAGGAGGTGAAGGTTGCAGTGAGCAGAAATTGTGCCACTGTACTCCAGCCTGGGCCACAAGAGCCAGACTCTGTCTCAAAAAAATAAGAAGAAAAGAAAAGAGGCTTCACTAGCTTGCAGTATTGCAGGCTGTATAGAAAGCATGGTAGCATCTGCTTCTGGGGAGGCCTCAGGGAACTTACAAACATGGCAGAAGGCAAAGCCAGAGCAGGTGTCTTCGCACGGCCAGAGCAGGAGGAAGACAGAGGGTGGAGGTGCTACACACGTTTAAACAACCAGATCTCATGAGAACTCTGATCTTGAGAACAGCACTAGGGGAATGGTGCTAAAGCATTAAAACCCTCCCGTGATAAAATTACCTCCCACCACGCCCCACATGAAATTTGGGCAGGGACACAGATCTAAACCATATCATGCTGGAAACCACCCAGGCGCCTAAAGGAGGTTACTGAAGCCCAATGAGGCCTGGAGCAGGGGAAGGACTGCTGGGCAGAAGGGCACTGGCCCAACCCTGCATCAAAGCAGAGACGTAGCAGGGAAGAAATATGCCACCCTCTCTTCTCCCACCTTCCAGCCTCCTGCCTGTGTCTCCTCATAGCCAAATCATCCTGGAGCCAACTGGCGCAGGAACCCATTGATTCATTCCTCAGGGATCAGCCTTCTGAGGCACAGAGCAATGCTAAGAAGGAGAGACAACGAATTGAAGAGAACAAGTGGAGAACTACAGCATCATGTACTGCAACTCCCACCCTGTTGTTTTTACCCCCGAAGAAGCCTCAGAAAGTGGAAGAAACTTGCCAAAGACTATGTAGCAAGTTAGGACGAGGCTCTTAGCCCCTCTTCCTTGTGGTCCAGGCTCCTTGCACGCTGGGCGTGCACCGAAGACAGCCAGGTGGGATGGCCCATTGTCTTGGAGCTGCAGCTGCAGGTCCAAATTAGCCAGAGGAAGGCAGCTGAGCAAGGGCAGCAGCGGGCAGAGCTAGGACGTCAAAGACCTGGCCATGCACCCTCAGTGTCAGGAAGGTAATAGACCCTTGCTTCCTTGTCTCTTATGGTTTGCTACCTGCGCCCTGGTCCCCATTTTTTCTCTTGAGTCTTCCCCAGACCTGGGGACAGGAACCCGGACCTAGGATTGGCAGGGACAATGGGAGGAGACTCTGCTTCCCTGGTAGCTAGCCCTGCTCATCGATTCCCTAGAGCTGCTCACTGATCCAGCACAAGATGGTTTAATTGAAGTCATTACGATAAATGGTGCAGAAAAGCAACACCCTTTGTCTGCCAGGAGCCTCAGAGAAACAGAAGAGGGAGATGGGAAACCCAGCAGCAACAACTGCAGTTAAGATGACGCTAACTATGACGCAAAGGGGACGAGACTGAGGCGGCACAGACACCCGGGTTTGAAGCCTGACTGGTCACTTACAAGTTATGTGACCTTAGTTAAGTCCCTTTATCTTCCTGAGCTTCTATGTCCTAGTCTAGGAAAATGAGAATATTGTAACCTGTCCTCCCAGGCTCTGCATGACCCTGGGCCCTGCCTGCATATCTGGCTCCCATCTCTCACCACCTCTCACCTCTCATGTCACTCTGTGGTCACCCAGGTGGGTTGCTATTCCCTGCCATGCCAGGCCTCATACTTCACTCATGTGGCTCTCTCCCGTGAAATACCCTTTCCACTCCTTCCCTGGGTGCAAAGATTCAGACTGAGATTTCAAGATTCAGATCGAGAGTCACCTCTTCCAGAAAGACTCTACGCCTCGCCCTCCTTCCCCTGAATGCCTCTAGCACACCCTGACTGTGACACCCATTTGGCATTTGACACTCCCTCTCATGCACATCAGTCTTTCTCCCTATGGCTTATTTTCTCATGGAGATAAATGTGGGAGCTGTATCTTCTCTTTCTCATCTTCACATGCCTAATACATACCTAACATCACAATTGCGTTGGGGTTGAGGAGACTGAGGGACAGAGATTTAGAGCCCAGAGGTAGGCACAGCCAGGATGCAGCCAGCACTGGTAGATGATAATTCCCATGTGGTCACAAGCACAGAGGACACAGCCTCCTCTGTGCCCAGGACCGACTGCTCAGCCCCATAAACTAGTTCTGATTCAATAGCAGAAGACAGAGGATCCAAGTTGTTAAATCATAAAATGTCAGCATCAAACCTTCTCATGTAGCAAAAGTGATGTCTCAGTAACTCCAGTCTACATCATAAGAAGCCTTACTGCTTCCACTTGGGCCTCTTGGGAGGCTCTCTCTCAGAATCCAGGTACCCTACCATGAGAAGCCCAAGCCACGTGGAGAAGCCATGTCCTAGGGACTCCAGTTAACACTCTCAGCTGAGTTCCCAGCTAACAGTCAGCATCAACTGCCAGCCACCTCTGCCTAAAAGTGGGCCATCTTGGGCATCCAGCCCACTCAAGCCTTCAGATGAGTCCAGTCCCAGCCACTATCTCACCCAACCACGCGAGAGACTCTAAGAGCTCCCAGTGGAGTCCAGGCAGCCCATGGAACTGTAAGAGATAATAAATTATTGTTTTACAGTACCAAAAAAATTTAAAGAAGTATAATAGCAATATCATCTTACTGATGTGAAGCAGAATCTCAGAAATGCCATGTAACTTGTCCAAGGTCACACAATGAGTTAGAGGCAGAGTGCAGTGCAGCTAACTATCGTCACCCTTCGTCAGCATCAGAGACGATAAAAGGAAGTGAGCCAGCTGGGGTGGGAGTGGAAGGGGAGAGAAGGAAGCTAAATTGTGTAGGAAACATCCCAAGTTAATTATGTTTAAGAAGAAACTATTTCAAATGTGTATGTATTTTTTAATTTTCAAAGAGTGTCTTATGACTTCTCACAGTTTACAGAGTTAATTGTTCTATATTTCAGCCTTGAGTTCATTTTGTTTTTTCTTCCCCCTCGAGATAATTAGCCACAAGCTTATCTGAGTACATTTTTTATGTCAAGAAGACAATGGCTTCAAAGGAAGTGAAAGGGCAGCCCTACGGGAGGCCCAGAAAAGAAGGCCAGGTGACAAAAGCAAAGCCTCCTAGGAAAGCATTCACATTTCCTGAATGATCTGTCATAAAAAATGCATATGCAAACAGGAGGGCAACCAACAGAGCCAGGGCAAATGCAGCCAGGCCAGCCCCTGCACCCAACCGCGCCAGGAGGACTTTGATCTGAAACACACCCGTACCCAGGCAAAAGCAACCCTTCTTCCCCAAATCACTGCCATCTATTTGGCAAAACCACAAGTCCAAAAGAAAATCTTGGATTTGGCTTTTTTTTCCAGCCCCCTAAATTTAAGCAACATTAATTTTTTAAAGGCCTGTCCTGCTCTCTATACTACAATGGAAGATCCAGGAACACAGCATTTCATGGTAAGATTAGAACCAGGTCATTTTGTTAATTTCTACCTTGGAGTTGATGGGAAAAGGTGTTGGCTTCACACTTGGACAGTCCTGGGACTGGGCCCAGTATCCCCTAGTTGTTTGTTCTGGAGCATTGCTGCGAGAAGCCATCATTTTTTGTTTATGTCCCTCGGGCTTTATTTATTTCACCTTGTGTTTAATCTTCCTAGCAGCCCTATGAAGGAAGTACATTACCTCATTTCAAGGATAAGAAAATTAAGTCTCAAAAAGAAAGACACACTCCAAATAGCAGAGTTGGGATTCAAACCTTGGCCTGCCCAATTCCAGAGATCTGCTCTGATATGATTTGGCTATGTCCCTACCCAAATCTCATCTTGAATTTCCACTTGTTGTGGGAGAGACATGGTGGGAGGTAATTGAATCATGGGGGCAGGACTTTCCCAGACTGTTCTCGTGGTAGTGAATAAGTATCATGAATCTGATGATTTTTAAAATGGGAGTTTCTCTGCACAAGCCCTTCTTCTCTTGTCTGCTGCCATGTGAGATGTGACTTTCACCTTCCACCATGATCCTGAGGCCTCCCCAGCCACATAAAACTGTAAGTCCATTAAGCTTCTTTCTTTTGTAAATGGCTCAGTCTTGGGTATGTCTTTATCAGCAGCATGAAAACGAACTAACACATATTCTTTCCTGTATACTGATTCTATCGGTTACATACTGCTATAATAATGCTGTGAAATAATCACAAAACCTCAGTGGAATAAAATAGTAAGGCTTTATTGCTCACAGGTCTGGGATGGTTGGCTAGATGGTTCTGCTGATCATGGCTGGGCTCACTAACATGCTTAGGGCTAGGTCAACTGACCTAGACTGGCCTCAGCTGAACAGCTAGGATGACTCAGCTCTGCTCCAAGTGTCTCTAATTCTACCCTAGGCATATTCTCACAGCCATGGAAGGTGTACAAGAGAGAAGGCAATCATGATTCGTTGCACAAGTATTTTCCAAGGTTTTGCTTACATTACGTTTGCCATTATTATCCTATTGGCCATAGCAAGTTATATTGCTGAGCTCAGAATCAGAAAAGGACATTGTAGATGAATGGCAAAAGGTGTGGGTACAGGGAAGGGTGGACATTTGGAGCCCGTTTTGCAATCTACCACATGATCTTGGGTAAGTTACAGTCCCCTCTCAGAGCCTCTGGTATCTACTTTGTACAGCAGCTGAGCTCATTAAATAAGAAGCTGCGTGAAACACTAGCAAAGGGAGCAGTGCTCTTCCTACTGATGTATTTCAAGTGTACAAGCCTGGGGCTGTTTGCACACATTAACAGAGATATGTGAAAAAGTCAGTTTCTATTTCCAGAGTTCAGAGGATTCTACCCAAATCTCAGAGGTGAGATGGCCCAATCACTGAGATGATAAACAAGAACTGTAGAAAGAGAATAAATCAAGGAAGAAAACAGTAAGCAAATGATGTAATTAAAGTTACTGTTGAAGAACCTATCAAGGAGAGAATGAGTCAGCGGCAAGTTTTAAGCAATGAATCAGGCACAATGTCATGTTTCTAGAATTCTTGTCTATTTCAAGAAAGTCTGATGTCCCATTTAAAAGAGCACCTTGAGCCCGCAGCAACAACATCTGGAAGGAAACACTCTCGTAATTTTAATTTATCCCAGGCACTGCCACCAACAGGGGCAGCACCCAGGTAGCACAGAGTAGGCACTCCGCAAAACCTCTCATGGGAAGAGCCGAAAACTATAGCATTACCTCAAATGTATTCAAGGGGATTTTCTATTTTTATTTTTGCTGGATTTAAAACATTGTTGTTATGGGCACAATGTTACTAAAAATATGACCACCATAACATACTTAAACCAAAAAACAAGTATTCAAACCACAGGTCCCATGTCAATTCACATCACTCTTTTTTATTATTTTTTATTTTTTTAGAGACAGGATCTCACTATGTTGCTCAGGCTGGCCTCGAACCCCTGGGCTTAAGGGATTCTCCTGCCTCAATCACAGCCTCCCAAGTAGCTGAGATTACAGGTGCTCACCACCATGCCAGTCAGTTCAGTTTTTGAGGTAAAAACAAGTGCACTCAAAAGGAAAAACACTGACAAATGTGTTAAGAGTGGGGCATATTCCAAATAAGAATCACAAGCTTAGGGCTTCTGGAGAGTTCAGAGACTTAAAGGCTCAAGATGGCAGGCCTCTAAGTGAGCCTGACCTACTCTGTGCAGAGGCTGGATTTGGTCAGGCAGTTTCTTGGGACTCAAAGAACAGTAGAATCAAACCAGAAACGAAAGAACAAAACTTCCGCAAGTGCTGGGGTCTCGGGTATGCAGACTCATCAGGACCGGGTACAGTTGCCCAATTCTCTGTGCTCTTTTCTCCCCCAGGTTTACTGAGGTGTAACTGACAAAATTATATCTACTTAAAGTGTACAATGTGATTTTTGAGATGTATATATATTGCAAAATGTTTATCACACTCAGCCAATTATCTAACATATCCATCAGCTCACAGAGTTCCTCTTTTTTTTTTTTTTTCCTTAAGACAACTCTGTTGTCCAAGCTGGAATGCAATGACGTGATCTCAGCTCACTGCAATCTCCCGGGCTAAAGCAATCCTCTTGCCTCAGTCTTCCAACTAGCTGGGACTACAGGTACACACCACCACACCTGGCTAATTTTTTTGTATTTTTAGTAGAGGCAGGGTTTTGCCGTATTGCCTAGGCTGGTCTCAAACTTCTAGGCTCAAGCAATCGGCCCACCTCGGCTTCCCAAAGTCTTTTTGTGTGTGTGTGTGAGAATAATTAAGACCTATTCTCAGCAAATTTCAAATACACAATACATTATTGTTAACTGTAGTCATGATTAGATCTCCAGAACTTATTCTGCCTATCTGAAACTTTGTCCCTTAGACCAACCTTTTCTCACATCCCCCATCCTCCAGCCCCTGGCAACAGCTATTCTGCTCTCTGCTCCTAAGCTTCTGACATTTTTATATTCCACATATTAGTGAGATGGTGCAGTATCTGTTCAAGGAGATTTTAAATTATTTTTGCAAAGGAATTCCCTATGCAATATGCTATTCGATTGCCAAAACAAGACTGTGAATTTAGTGCAGGACAATGTGAATCACTCTACTCTATTGATGAGAAAACTGAGGTTCATATGGTCCTCTCTAGCAGCAAGACAAAAGTCAAAAGGCAAGCCTCTTAGGCTCTCTTTTCTGAACTAACAGGGAACTGTATTCCAACTATTGGTAACTTCATTCTGATTATTTTACACTCTGTAAGAAATAACACTGGGCCAGGTGCGGTGGCTCACGCCTGTAATCCCAGCACTTTGGGAGGCCGAGGCAGGTGGATCACAAGGTCATGAGATTGAGACCATCCTGGCCAACATGGTGAAACCCCATCTCTACTAAAAATACAAAAATTAGCTGGGCATGGTGGCGCACACCTCTAATCTAGTTATTTGGGAGACTGAGGCAGGGGAATTGCTTGAACCTGGGAGGCGGAGGTTACAGTGAGCAGAAATCGCACCATTGCACTCCAGCCTGGTGACAGAGCGAGACTCTGTCTCAAAAAAAAAAAAAAGAAAGAACACTGAACCCTTATTGAGCACTTACTTTATAAGCATAGCAGCTCATTTAATCCTTGCCACAAACTGAGAGGTCAGTCTATGTGGGTTCCTTCCATTTCACAGATAAGGGGAAATTGGAGCTCAGAGATTTAAGCCACCTGCTGGAGGTCACATGGCTCATAAAAGGTGAGCCAGGATTCACACTCAGGTCTGCATGACTTCACACACCAAGCTCAACACTGCCCTTATGAATAAACTTACCCCCACACACGTAGACGTTTTGCCCAATTACTCAGAAAACACTTTTTCCCACCTGGATTCTGCACTTCACTTTGCCTGCTTAGTCACTGCCTCTAACCGACACAACTCAAGCCAGAGGGGCAAGCCATGTTGGCTCAGCAAACCTAAGCTGTGACCCTGAGCTGCTGACAGAATATCTGATATTTATAGCAACTTAGAGTTCAGCACCAGGAAAAGTGCGTTCTTTTGACTGTTGCAGATGTCCTCAGGGAGAAAGAAAACATCTCTATGAAAAAATTGTGTGGGATGCTTAACTGATGGAACATCAAACATGAAAAGACAATTCAATGGGTTTGCATTCTGGTTATAAAATAAAAAGGATGGCCCAGCCAACCTCTGTGGATAACATTCTTCAGATGTTTAGGGTATAGCCAAGGGAGAAGACCCATCACTCGCTGAATTTATAAATTGCCACCCTGTACTTTAACTATTTTACGTATGCTTTTTTAAATTGATTTAGATGTGTCCCATTCCATGAAGGGCTTAAGCCTAAAGACTTAACTTGTGAAGATGATGGTGGATTGATTCTATGAATGGCCGCATTTTTTTATCCCTCCCTGTTGCCTTGTCTTTGGGCAGTTTCTTCCCACACTGACTCTGTGCTTGACCCTGTGACTTGCTTTGGCCAATGGTACAGCAGCAAACTTGATGCAAACACAACTTGAGAAAGAAGAGGACAACCAAGTCATCCCAGCCAAGGCGACCCTGGACCAGCCAGCCTCTGGCCAAGCTGCCAGTGACCACAGAGCCCGATTAACAACAGCCAGTCCTGATCCAGGTCAGCAGAACTACCCATAAACCCATGAGAAAGAACAGATTGCCATTTAAAGCCATGGTTTGGGGGTGGTTTATTGCACTGCAATAACTAACTGATGCAGAAACTTACATTCTACAAAAGCGCTATTAATCCACAAGCATGTTAAGATGCAATCTCAGCCTGGCAGGGGTGGCTCACACCTGTAATCCCAGTACTTTGGGAGGCCAAGGCAGGTGGACTCCCTGAGATTAAGAGATCGAGATTAGCCTGGCCAACATGGTTAAACCCAGTCTCTACTAAAAACACAAAAACTAGCTGGGTATGGTGGCGGACACCTGGAATCCCAGCCATTTGGGAGGCTGAGGCAGGAGAATTGCTTGAACCCGGGAGGCAGCAGTTGCAGTGAGCTGAGATCACGCCATTACACTCCAGCCTGGGTTACAAGAGTGAAACTCTGTCTCAAAAAAAAAAAAATAGATGTGATCTCCACCTGCTAGGAGCTTTGTATTTACTTGTGGCACGACAGAAAAAGGAAAAACACCAGCAAGATCTAATTAAACTATGAGGAAATTGTTTTTATCCTACTCCCTCTACCAGGCCAAGCTCAAATGCCAATTTCCTCATGGAGCCTTTCACTCCTCCATCTCTTCGCCAAGTCGAAATGTTAACTTCTGCTTCTCTGGGATACCTCAGACCTTTGTTTAAAGCTCCCTCATCTGCTTTTTGTGCTATGTTTAGGGTTATGACTGGATGGGCATAGGTCTGTCTCTTCCACTACTGGTAAAACTGGTTCCTGCTTAGCATTATGTGGGCTTCCCACATCTGGCACAGTGATTTGCACATGTATGAGCAATCTTGATCAATGTTTGTTGAATGAATAGACAAATAGATGTTCTGAGAGTTTAACATGAGGGGAAACTCCAGCGGAAGTGTGGTAGTCAAGGAGGGTTTAATTAAGGAAGCAGGAGTTAAGGTCCTCAATGGGGACCTCCCATTAAGAACTCACAGAATTCATGGACAGAAGAACTTAGATGAGGAAAAATTTATGTGTTTAGAGTCACTGATCTCTAACTGAAACTTCGCATTTTCTTCCATTATAAATGTAGTCTACAAACCACAAAAGTAGATTCAAAAATACTGCCCCATCACATGTAATACCGTAGATATTGGAGAGAGGAACAAAATATCATTTATGTACATCACTACAGTACTTTGAAATTGTAGTGGCTTTCTGGCCAGGCATGGCGGCTCACACCTGTAATCCCAGCACTTTCAGAGGCTGAGGCAGGTGGATCGCTTGAGACCAGGAGTTTGAGACCAGCCTGGGCAAGACCTCATCTCTACAAAAAATAAAAAATTTAGCCAGATGTGGTGGCGTGTGCCTGTGGTCCCCGGTACTCAGGAGGCAGAGGTGGGAGTATCTCTTGAGCCCAAGAGTTGGAGGCTGCAGTGAGCAAGATCGTGCCACTGGACTCCAGCCTGGGCGACAGAGAGAGACACAAAAAAAAGAAAAAAAAAAGGAAAGAAAAAAAATTATAGTGGTTTTTTTATGTGTTAATAAAGAAGGATAGTATTCTCACATCACAAATTTGGTTTTTTGAATATCTTAGTAACTGCTATCAGTTTCTTTTATAATCCTCTGTATTTTATGTCTTTAAAATCATTTTTTTGAAGAGAGATCTGATAGGCTTTATAAAACCACTAAATGGCACCCATGGCACAAAAGTGGTTAAGATCTCCCTACCTTGGAGAATATGTAGTTTGTTATTACAGCGATGGGAGAGAAGCAGATATCCCAAACAGATGACCAGAACAGCATAAACCAGGAAACCGTGGGGAAGAGTGTGAGCTGCACGGCGGGATAGAACGTGATTCCCCTGCCCATCCTTGAGGAGAGCGTCTCCTTGGCAAGATTAAGTAAAAAAACACTTTATTAGCATAATAATGCATCACAGGAGCAAGAGAATAGTTGATTTGTTGTAGACATGCTCTAAGAATCTGGAGAATTTAAATTCTTAAGGCTCTAACATTTTCTCTGCAGGGTGGAGCCAAGACTCTGAAGAAAGGGCTGAACTGTGAGCCTAGAAGTACCATCTCCCCCTGCACACACCTTTGGGCAAGTTGACCCCAAAAAGAAGGACCGGTCCTCTGCACGGTGATGAGGCCATACCCACAGTCTGTGGCCCGGCTTTGGGAGGCTGATGGGACAAGGGATGCTTTGCGCTATCCTTGGTCTCTGAGCAAATATACAATGGGTTCACACGAAGGCTTTCTTTTTGATAAATGTGACTGTGACAGTGTGCCCTCGCAGATATTCCAGGCATAACACAGGAGTGACCGCACGCTTGGGGACAGTGTGAAGGCCACTCTGATTAGATCAGAGGGTGTAGACTGGCTCATGATGTGAAAGCTGAAGGGAGGGCAGTAATGAATGGAGAGAGGCCTCCAGGGTTTCAAGTGCCATGGATTAAGGTAGGGAGTAGAAGCGGGCAGCCAGGACAGGTGGCTGCGTCTGTCTTAGAGGTGAGGTACCTTCAAGTCGTCTCAGAGAAAATACCCAGGAGTCCATCAGGTCTCAAAAGTAGGACTCCAGGGAGACACTGGCATGAAATGGGAAGAGAGCTAAGAAAATAATCCACATAGAAGCCATCATTAAAGGCATAAAAAAAAAAAAAAAAAAAGTTTTTTTTTAAAAAAAAAAAAAAAAAAAAAAGCAAGAAGTGAACCTTAGGGAACACATAAGTAGGCTTCTTTTGTGTCCCAAAGCCAGAGTAGAACATTTCTAGAGGAGGGGTTAAATTCAGCCTGAAGAAAGAAATTGCACAAGGTCTCTGGATGTGGCTACCAGGAAGGCCTTGGTGAATTCTGAGCGAGCCGTTCCCACGGAGGGAGCAATGGATGGAGGCCAGCTGAGGACTCCCGGGTTAGAGGGTGGGTGGAGCAGCCAACGGAGGCAGGAGAGGGTGGGAGCCAATGAAATGGAGGAGGGAGGCTAGGAGATTTGCCGGCCAACAGCATCACATTAAGTTTCTTTTTAACAAGACCATGCAGTTTTTCATTAGAGAAAGAAGGAAACTGTAAATCAGGGGTATTTAAAGGTCGTGTGAAAATCACGAAAACCTCAAGTTGAATCTGTTCCCACCTAAATAACTTTTGTTTAGAAACCAAGCAAAGCCACAGAAACCATCTCAGCACGGATCTCAAAACGGAATTACTCGGATGTCCCTGAAATGGTGTAGGTGCCATGAGCCATTGTGCTAATACACGGTGTGTCCACACAGAGGGTAAGGACACCAGGGTCCGGTGGTGTCAGAGACAAAAGGCCAGAGCTTCCCAGAAGGTTCCATAAGGACAGGAATTCAGGAAGTGAGGTTGAGGGAACAGGCGGGTAAGATGACTTGAGGCCAGGAGTTCAAGACCAGCCTAGGCAATATGTCGAAACCTCATCTCTACTAAAAATACAAAAATTAGCTGAGTGCGGTGGCACACACCTGTAGTCCCAGCTACTAGAAAGGTAGAGGCAGGAGGATCTCATGAGCCCGGGAGATGGAGGTGTCAGTGAGCTAAGATCGCACCACTGCACCCCAGCCTGGGTGACAGAGTGAGACCCTGCCTCTAAATAAATAAATGAATAAAACAAAACTAATATGTGTATTATTCAATCTCGGCTTGTCATCTAAGCCTTGGTGTGTTTAGAGAAATTTTCCTTCCATTCCCTCCTTCCCTCCCTCCATGCTCCCAAAATAATATCTCAATCTTCAAAAATCCCCATTCCACATTTTCATTTTTATGAATACATAAATATATTTTATTCCTGGGCCAAGTAGCACCGACGATCTTATTTCCTTTCCTTTTTGTTCCTCCTCTTAACAATTGCCTCATTTTTTATCAACTTACGTCTGTTTGTTGTTGTTGAAAACAATTGATGGAATCTTTCCATGCCCTCAATATCATTTTCCACATGACCAAACCTGTCAGATCATTTGTTAGGCCGAGTTATTTTCCTGAGGACAAACTCCCCCAGCCCCTAGAGCCTTCTGACTCCTGCTGATCTGGGCAGCTTGCTCTCTGGTCCAAAGCGTAGCTGTCTCCTGGTGTCCCTGGAGCCACGACCCAAGGAATTCCCTTCTCTCTTCCCTCCTGTGTTGCAATCCTTATTCCTGGATCTATCTTCTTTCTTGGAGCCCTGATTTTAAATTAAACACATCCTTCAGTAGTTCCCTAAGAAAGGTACATGGGAGGCAAGTTATTTGAAGACACAGTATGTCTAGAAAGCTCTTTATTTCTCCCATGTTTAATTGACAGTCTGGGTTGGTGTGGAATACTAGGTGGAAAAACATTTTCAGGCAGATTTTTT
>NW_016107373.1:2025249-2053054 GCF_001604975.1 Cebus imitator | reverse complement strand
CTGCAACCTCCAACTCCCAGGTTCAAGTGATTCTTATGCCTCAGCCTCCTGAGTAGCTGGGATTACATGCGTGCATCACCACGCCCAGCTAATTTTTGTGTTTTTGGTAGAGATGGGGTTTCACCATGTTGGCAGGGCTGATCTTGAACTCCTGACTTCAAGTAATCCACCCACCTCAGCCTCCCAAAGTGCTGAGATTACAGGCTTGAGCCACCACATCTGGCCTCTTTTTTAAATAGTGCATTAATTTTTTTATCTTGATGGCTGAGTTTTTTGATGCCTCCTTAAATTCTACCCACAAGGCCAGTGCCTCACTGGTCTCATTGCAGTCCCAGCCAGCTCTCTCCAGACACCTCGCAGAGCTGCCTTGATGCCTGCATATGAAAGGTTGCAATGATGAGCCTGGATGTGGATTTTTTTTTTTCACTGATTGAGTTGGATACTTGGTGGATCTTGCCATCTAGGAACACGTGTCCTTTAATTCTGGGAAATTTTCTTGTATTATTTCCTTGACAATTTCATTCCTTCCTCTCTTCATTTCTGGGACTCCTATTAGCTAAATGTTGGACCTGACAGGTCAAGTGATTCTCCTGTCTCAGCCTCCCCTAGAAGCTGGGACTACAGGTGCACAACCACGTGCAACTAATTTATTTTCTGTAGAAATGTGGTCCTGCTATGTTGCCCAGGCTGGTCTGAAACTCCTGGCCTCAAGCAATCCTCCCACCTCGGCCTCCGAGGACTGGGATTGCAAGCATGAGTCACCACACCCGGCCTGATCCTCTAATTGCTTGCCCTTTCTCTCCTGCCTCTTTTCTGCTTCCTGTCTTCGTCTCTCTTTGTTATATTTCCAGAGTAAGTTGCTTGACTTTATCTTCCAACTCTTGATACTTTTAAACATTTCTACCATCAGGATTTTTACTTTCAAAGCGTTCATTCTTTTTCTCTATTTCTTTTTGATTCGACACTGTTATTTTTTCATGGGTGCAATATGCTCTTTTATCTCTCTAAGGATATCAGTTATGGTTTCTTCAAACTTGTATTCTGCTCCCTGCATAATCTCCATTTCCTGTTGGTTCATATCTTCCTTGGAATAATGAGAGAAAGTGTCCCTCAAGTGTCCGTGATCCTTGGCTGTGTGTTTGTGTTTAAGGGTTCCCCACCGCAGGGCAGGTTGGAGGCAGGAAGTGCCTGAGTGAGGCATGTTAACTGGACATTCAGTTGCTCCCACCAGCTCATCTGCTGCAGACCCCTGAGCATAAGCATCTGTCAGTCGTTTCTTTGGGGTTAATTCCTTCAGGGAAAACATACTTCAGTCTTCGCATGGGGTTAGTGCAGGGTGCAGGCATAAGCCTGATTCTGGTACCCTGGAGGTGGGTGGGGAAGGGGGCTGGGAGCCTTTAGTAGGACATCTCACGCCTTCTCTTCACACTTGGCATCTCTGAGACCAGGATCTCTGGTCTCTCATGGAAGTAAGGGGGACAGTCACCTGGCTGCATAGGATGGAGGCGGGGCTTGGAGGTCCACACGGACTTTCAAACTACCCCCTACCCTTATTTTCAGGCCCTGTCCCACTTCCTGTGATACCTGGCGCCTCTAATCCTGGACCCTTTCTGGGTTTCTGTAGAGAAAACCAATTCGCTTCTCCAGTCTCTTCCCCACTCATGAGTACGGAGGTTTGCGCTTCCTCCCCTCTGCTGAGCCCTTTATCCTCCTCCGGCAGCTGCCCCCTCCATGTATTGAGATTCAGAAGTAGAGAGGTCTCCACATTCCACCAAAGATGGGGTTCAGGCTTCTGTTCTCGTTCTCCTGTGGTTTCTGCACAGTTTTTAGGAGGGGAATGGTGTGGAAACCTCTTTCTTCTACCATCTTGGAAAGTCCTGGGCAAAATGTGACATGGGGGATAGGAGTTGACCAGGCAGATGAGGCAGGGAAGGGCATTCCTGGCAAAGAGAGCTGTTCGCAGGCAAAGAGGAATAAGGAGAGCCTCCTGGAGTGCGCATGGCTGAAAGCAGGGAGAAGCTAGAGACTGGGCTAAGGAACTGGATCCAGAAGGGCCTTTGTGGGCCAGGAAGTTTCTCCTTGATCCTGGAGCAAAGGAGGAGCAGGAGGAGAGGAGCCCCTTGGCCACATCTGCCCGGGGCCGCAGTGTGGCAGAGGTGCTGGGGAGCAGAGCGTGGCGGGACGTGTGAAGACAAGACGGCTGGGAGGAGAGAGGCCCTGAGGGATGTGGATGTGGGAACAGGAGGAGGAATACTCTGAAAACTGGCTCAGAGCCGGAACCAGCAGGACTAACAGGAACAGGGCATGAGGGCAGAGGGAGAAGCTTGGTTTGAATCAAGTTTCTGGTTTGGGCAACAGAGTAGGTGGCAAGGCTGTTGACAGAGATGAGGAAACGCTGGAGGAGAAGGCAGTGTGGGGAAAAGTCTATTTGCATCTATATTACATTCCTCCAAATCCCATCTCTGAGAAGTCCAAATGATATAGTCGCAGTCAATATCCACATAGCATTGTGGGTCCTGCTTTTTTCCCTTAGCAGTATGTCTCCAAGTGCCACCAGAATCCTCAATGTCCTCTGTTGATGTGGCCGCAGAGTACTGCAGCATGTTAATAAATGCACCGCTTTCACCTCCTTATCCCTGTACTCTGGGCATTCTGAAGAGGACTGTGATGGCCACCAAGTTGCTCTCAGTAGGGCCTCCAAGTGGCTCCATAGCCCAGGTCTCCTGCCTCCTCCAAGGCTGAGGACCCCCCAAGGGTGGCCGCTGCATCTGCTCTGCCATCTCTGGGGAATGTTGAGGAAGAATGCCTGAGACCTCACAGTCCCTGCACCTCATTGATCCCCAAAACTGCCCTTGAACTTCAGAGGAACTTGCTTCCCCCTCTGGTCCCCAGGCAACACTGATTCTCCCAGGCCAGGATAGAGCAGGGACCTCACTCTTCCTCCACCTGAACCCACACCCCTTCCCAGTGGCCATGCTGTTTTCTTCTTCTTTTTCTTTTTCTTTTTTTGAGATGGAGTTTCGCTCTGTCTCCCAGGCTGGAAGTGCAGTGGCACGATCTCAGCTCACTGCAACCTCTGCCTCCCAGGTTCAAGTGATTCTCCTGTCTCAGCCTCCCCAGTAGCTGTGGCTACAAGCACCCACCACCACACCCAGCTAATTTATGCATTTTTAGTAGAGACAGGGTTTCACCCTATTGGCCAGGCAGGTCTCAAACTCCTGACTCTGGTGATCCACCTGCCTCAGCCTCCCAAAGTGCTGGGATTACAGGCATGAGCCACAGCACTCGGCCAGGCCATGCTGTTTTCTGCCGCCACCCTCCTCAGTAGGGGCCTCCCTCACAACTCCTCTCAAGAAGGTCTCAAGTACATGGGTCGAGTGATATCAAGGTTGCCCCAGACCTAAGAACAGTGGTGCCCCCAGAGGGAAGCTGGAGCCCTGTGGCAGAGGTGGAGGAGGAGGAGAGGACCAATCAGTTGTTATGGCAACCAGGGCTCCCAAGATGGAGGGATGGGAAAAGGCGGCCCTGCTCAAGAGTTGCCATGGCAACCCAGAGCCTCTAGGCCAGCTTTGAAGACAAAAATCACACACCCCGCACTTAACAAAGAAAGTACCCAGGACTCCTCAGGATTCTTTGCAATCCATAGTGTCAAACCAAACAGGTCAAGGTCTCCTGGTCTCACAGTTGACTTCATTGACTTTTTTGGGGCCGAAGGGCTGCTCCTTTTCTGGGAAAATACAGAGCTAGGGCTTGACAACCCATAGGTTCACTCGGCAAGCATTTACTGAGCCTACCGCATTCCAGGACCACTTTCAAGGGAGGAAGACAGAGATTTCCACGTCAGTATAAGATTTTCTGGGAGAGGTAAATAGTTCAACCGTCTCTGAGGACAGTTTGTCAGTATTCATTAAAAACTTTAAGTGGATGTTCTCTGTGACCCAGCAATCCCATTTCTAAGACTCTGCCTGCCGAAATATTTGAATCTGAAGGTGATCTTCGCAGCATTATTTATAGCAGCAGAGAAGGGAAAACAACCTAAATGCCCCGTAATGGAGGCCAGTTACATCAATTTTGGTACATGCATACGTGTTGAATGTGCAAAGGCACATGTGCGTAAGAACACAAGGAACTGTTAGCAGGCATTACCCAGGAGTCACCGGACTGACCAATAGGGTTAGACGGGGAGGATGTTTCACTTTTACTTCTGAACCATTTGGAAATGTTACAAGAGTGTGCCTTTGTGTTTTGTTTTGTTTTGTTTTGTTTTGTTTGAGAGACGGGCTCTTGCTCTGTCACCAGGCTGGAGTGCAGTAGCACATCACAGCTCACTGCAGCCTTGACCTTCCGGGCTCAAGTGATCCTCCCACCTCAGCCTCCTGAGTAGCTGGGACTACAGGTGTGCACCACCATGCCCAGTTAATTTTTTGTATTTGTTTAGTTTTTTGTTGTTTTTTTGTTTGTTTTGAGATCGGGTCTCCCTCTGTCACCCAAGCTGGAGTGCAGGTGGCATCTCACTGCAACCTCCGCCTTTCAGGTTCAAGCAATTCTTATGCCTCAGCTTCCTGATTAGCTGGGATTACAGGTGCCCGCCACCACATCCGGCTAATTTTTGTATTTTTTAGTAGAGACAAGTTTTCACCATGTTGGCCAGGCTGGTCTTGAACTTCTAACCTCAGGTGATCCACCCACCTCGGCCTCCCAAAGTGTTTTTGTATTTTTTGTAGAGATGGATTCTTGCTATGTTGCCAGGGCTAGTCTCGAACTGCTAGCTTCAAGTGATCCTCCGACTTGGCCTCCCGAAGTGGAGATTATAGGAGTAAGCGACCACGCCCAGCCTATTTTTCTAACTTAAGGAAAAAGCTAAATGTTTGCTAATATATGATCGATAATACAAAGGGATTTATAGTGGTGAAAATCAATTATATTAACTGATTATGATGCAATGAAAAAAAAAAAAAAGCACAGGCTGGGCCTGGTGGCTCACGCCTATAATCCCAGCACCAAGGAGGGTGGGTCACTCGAGGTCAGGAATTCGAGACCAGCCTGGCCAACATGGTGAAACCCTGTCTCTACTAAAAATACAAAAATTAGCCAGGCATGATGCCTGTAATCCCAGCTACTCGGGAGGCTGAAGCAGGAGAATCTCACACCCAGGAGACGGAGGTTGCAGTGAGCTGAGATTATGCCACTGCACTCCAGCCTGGGTGACAGAGTGGGACTCTGACTCAAAAAAAGAAAAGAAAGAAAAACAAGCACAAACACATTTACAATGGGAGCACTAAGAGAGGAGAGGAGAAGTAAGTTGGGTGGGAAGAAGTTAGGTCTTGCAGGTTGCAGAAAATGTCATCATCAGAAGGAGGAAAGGCATTTTGGCTGAAGGAAGGGCAAATGCAAAGGCTAGGAAGAGTGAAAGTTCAGGTGCTCTGGAAAATCCCAGGGGTCTCTGTGGCAGAGGTGCAGAGACGTGACACAGACCTTACCCAGGGGCAGCAGGAAGCCATCCCAAATTTGGAAGCAGGAAAAGGACATAAGGTCAGCAGAACCTAAAAAGATCTGGTCAAGCACTGTGACTCATACCTGTAATCCCAGCAGTTTGGGAGGCCGAGGCAGGCAGATCACGAGGTCAGAAGATCAAGATCAGCCTGTTCAACATGGTGAAGCCCCGTCTCTACTAAAAAAAAAAACAAAAATTAGCCAGATATGGTGGCGCGCGCCTGTAATCCCAGCTATTCAGGAGGCTGAGGCAGGAGAATTTCTTGAACGCTGGGGTCAGAAGCTGCAGTGAGCCCAGATCTCACCACTGCAACCTGGACAAGAGAGCAAGACTCTGTCTCAAAAAAAAAAAAAAAAAGATCTCTCCAGGCAGACATGAAAGAAAAGTACTAGAGTCCAGGAAACACCTTAGGAAGCTGCTGGAATCACACAGGGGTGACACAAGGGGACCCCACAGGAGGGCAGATGGAGGGAGAGGGAATTACAGGAAGTATTTCATATGTAAATAGCTGGAGTTTATGATGTTTCTGAATCTGTAGACTTACTCTCTAGAGCTAGATGAGGTTCCTCAGCTTACAGATGGGGAAACTGAGGCCCAGATAGGGGAAGTGAGGGATTCCAGGTTTATGACTTGGAGTTTTCTCCAGGCCCCCTGGAGGAAGTAGCTAAGTCCTTCTAAGATCTGACCTTTTTTAACTCTTAATTCAGGCAATTCTTTACTGAGGGGGATGGGCAAAGGTGAGGCTGCAGCCCAAGAAGTCCCTGCAGGAAGAAGAGAGCCAGGAAGAGGTGACTCCTTTGGTACCTGGATGCCGAGAGTTCCACTCTGAGATCCACGCCTCCTTAGAGAGAGCACTCTTGGTCCCACACTCAAGCATGGCTGGCCTGCAGGGAGCTTGGGGCAGTGCTCAGACCCTGGGAGGGGCGCCTGGTGATGGGCACGGTGTCACCACAAACTGGTCCAGGAAGTGCCTCTGTCACGTGCCTCCCCAGTGCCCTGTCCCACACCTGGTACCATGGCAGCACTGGGACAAACACGGCTCCAGACCCAGGAGTCAAGAGCCCTGGAATCGACTACCTTTCTGTCCTGCCACTCAGCAAGCTGGCCTGGAGCTTGCCACTAGCAGTCCCATGCGATAAGGTCCGTGAAGGCATGAACTCACACTGAGGAATGCTAGGCTAAGCATCGCCCTCTCCCTGGAGAGGAAAATGGAAAAGTCCCGGGGGGAGTATTATCACAAAGCTGTCAGCGTCTCTACGTTTATCAGATTAGTTAAAAGAAGAGACGGGGCTGATGGTAATCATTCCCGAAATATGTGCAACTATTCAGCTTGCAACTACTGCTACACATGAGCCTCTCATTTGACTTTCAAAAAAGAAAACAAAAACACTCAGGACGGATGCTGCTCTTCCATTTCACAGATGCAGGAAGCAGGTTTGAGAGATTCGGACTCAATCCGTATGTCCTGTGTCTATCACACGCCAGCCCCTGGACAGAGGTACCAGCAGCTGCTAGAAGACAGATCTGTTCGCACTGGTCCAAAAAGATATTCCATGAGAGGCCGGGCGCAGTGGCTCATGCCTGTAATCCCAGCACTTTGGGAGGCTGAGGTGGGTCAGGATCACCTGAGATCAGGAGTTCAAGACCAGCCTGACCAGTATGGTGAAACCCTGTCTTGACTAAAAATAGAAAAATGAGCCAGGTGTGGTGGCGTGAGCCTGTAGTCCCAGCTACTTGGGAGGCTGAGGCAGGGGAATCGCTTGAACCCAGGAGGCAGAGGTTGCAGTGAGCCAAGTTCGTGCCACTGCATTCCAGCCTAGGCAACAGAGCAAGACTCAGTCTCAAAAATAAAAAATAAAAAAAGATACTCCTTGGGAACAGGGTTACATGTCAAACAAGCTTAGGAAATACTACAGCCTCCATCCCTCACCCTTCTGATGAATCACTGTGTCTATTAAATTACTCAAGGCCCTGCCTGAGAAGTCCAGCTTAGCTCTGTTTAACACCTCTCCCAAGTACATGGCCATGGAACCCCCTTTACACAAAACTTAGTAACAGCCTTTAGAACTTGGGATCTGTGGAACACATTTTGGCAAATGCTGACCTGTGCAATGGAAACAGAGCACTAAAGATGGGATTTCAGACAATTAAATGAAGGATACATCCTTGGGCAGCGTCTTGCCTCCGTCTGTCAACTCACAAGAGAAGCATCTGCCTTTTCCTGGGCCTCGGAATACAGCAAGCTGCTGGGGCCAAGCTCTGTGGGACTTAGCTGTGGTCTCGCCTAGCAAGTCAAGGACCAAGCCTTGGCTGCACCAGAGCTTGTCTGTGGCTCTGGGACCCATCATTTTCAGGTGGGTGCAGGGTCGGGCATCTGGAACAGCCAAGACACAGATGTTCCAGCCACTCTTGGATCCCCGCCTGGGCTTCTGCCTTCCCTAATTCCAATATTTGGCTGCCGCTCTTGCCTAATTCATATTCCAATGTCAACACTGCATAATCTCCCCCAAACACTGACAGCCTTGGAGTGGGAAAGGGGAAGGGACAGCTGATGAGCAGGGGCAGGAGAGACCCAGGCGGAGGCGGAGGGGGCGTGGCAGAGGAGGTGAGCAGAAGTCAGGAAGTCCCCCAAACCCCCTAGCAGGCAGCACTCCTCCAGATCCCAGCTGAGAGGAGTTCCAGAGGCACCCAGCCACCACCCCGGGCAGTCAGTGCCACAAGACAGACAAGGGGAAGCAGAGCCCCCTCGGTGGTCAAGCTGCCTGGGAGGAGAGGTCTTATATGCTGTGCAGGAAAGTGAGCAGGACCTCTAGTCAGGACCCTTGGTCAAGCTCCAGCTCTGCCTCTAACTGGCTGTGTGACCTTAGGCAAGTCCCTCAACCTCTCTGGGCTTCATTTATTGAATTGTTACAAGTAAAATTTCGATGCTGCAAAAGAAATAGCACTCGAAGATGAATCCTCCCAGCAAGGCAGTTTACTTCTACAGAAGGGTGCAGAGCACAGATGGAGCAATGGTGATCACACGCTTGGACAAGTGGGGAAGGGGTACTTATGCCTGACAGGAGTCATCCCTACTGCTGTGGCGTCCCCTATTGGCTAGGGTTAGATGGCACAAGCTAGACTAATCTCGATCGGCTATTTTTTAAAAAGGAGAGGCCTGAGCTGGAGTGGCAGGGCGGGTGTTTTGGTGGGAAGGATGGTTACGGCTTGTCAGAGCAGGTAGCCAGGGGTGATCAGGTGACCAGGATGAGTCAGGATGGAAGCAGGGGAGGGGGGACAGATGTGAACTACTAATTAGAACTGGTGGAGAAGTTTGTTTACTGGAATTACAAGGAAGTTAAACTTTAGAATAGAGAATAATGAATACGAGAGTTGAACATACCGACACACTGATTCTTTGAAGAGAAACTTGGGGTTCACTATAACAAAATGAAGAGTTACCCATCTCAGAGACCCACCAGCTCTAACATTCCGAGAGGAGGCTCGAGGGCATCAAGAGAAACAGCCCAGGTCTGCGTGTGAAGCTGACGCTGTCGTGGCTCTTGTACCTCACAGGACTCCAGCATCCTCATCTGTAAACTGGGAGTAATGATACTGGCTCCACACTCGGCAGCCGAAGCTCATTGGGATTAAATGAAACAGCGTGGAAAGCACAGATTTCCCAGCTGGGCTATGAAGGGTAGGAATGGCTGGAACAGTTCTGAAGACCCCAGACTCACACTCACCAAGCACTTTCTCTCCCCCCGTCTTCCCAGGAGCTCTGTGAGGGAGAGACTGTTGCCTGTATTACAGAAGAGGAACCCGAGGCTGGTAACTGGCTCACTGTGGCACAGCTGGAAGATAAACAAGGTCTGTCAGATGCCAGGGCCGGGGCTTGTTAGGACCCCACAGTCTTTCTAAGCTTCGGGACTGGCTAAGGAGTGGGTCTGGCTGGGAGAGGGAACAGGTTCAGGGGTGCAGAGAGGCTGAGTGCCCCTTGCGGCTGGTGGCCACCTGCACCTTCACACAGCCTCCCCACTCCGTCAGCTCCTGTGTCTATCCTGACTGGCCTCTGCCCCCACAGGCACCCCAGATCCCAGCCCCACCCCACCTACGTCTCCCACATCTGCCCTCACCACCCTTTCCTCCCACCCTCCCCCACACCCATTCCCAGGCACCTGTTCTCCCTGGATCTCACAGCAAACTCCCAGGAATTCAGTGACCTCCACCCAAATTTTCCCCCAGGGCCACATCCAAGCAGACTTCCCAAGGAGGGCTGCTGATAAATATGCGTGAGATTTGCATGTGCTTTGCATATACTTCTAAGGCCCTGGAAGGCAGCTTTTAAGAGAAGCATTATCCAGGCTCCTTCCCCCTTCTTCTTATCTATTTCTTCACGTCCCTTTGAGCTCAGCCCACCCCCTCCTCTTGTCCCCCACTACTCCACCCCTCCCTTCACTGGTCCCCCTTTCTTACTTCTGAATGTGTGACTAGACAGGAAGAGCAAGAGTTTTAACAACAGCAATTGCTATTTATTGAGCACCTACTATCTGCCAGGCACGGCCCCTCACAACAGCCAGCAAAAGTACAACTATTTGAGGGTGTCTGAGTGGACCCAGCAAAGGGTACCTATCTTCCCAGCCCCTGTTCAGAACCAAGTGAGATGAATTTCAGACTTTACTATTGGTGAAGGTGATTTGGGAGAATACATCATAGGCATGCGGATTTCTTATACTGAACCCGAGAATTAGACAAACCCACTCACTCCCAGACTGCTGTACATCACCGTCAGAATCCAGCCTCCCCTCACAGAGACAGAGCAGGTCCCTGTAAAACTTGGGGCAGAGAAGATCGTGAAGAGGAGGCTGTCTCTGCAGGTGGGCAGACTCCCAAAGAGAAGAGAAGGAAGGGGCTGCACTGCACAGGCAGCGACTTGGTCCCAGGCGTGCCACTCACGCAAGTGACCCCCTCCTCCCTGGGAAAGATCGGGCTGGGGCCAGGCCAAGCACGTTAACAGATACCCCCTCTACAAGGAAGGAAGTATCAGGAGTGGGTGAGAAGTGCTCCCCCTGTTTTACGGAAGTGAAAGCTGAGGTTACCTAACGGAGAGTTACCTAACTCGCCCAGGGCCACTCAGTGGGGAATGGTGGGTGGGCGCTGGAACCCGGAGCCTGCGGTCTTGCCATACCACCACAGTTATGTCTCGGAGAAAACCTCGCAGTTGAGGGGAAGGGAACAGAGAGAGCATGGGGAGAAGATGGAGGGAGGACGGAAGGCCGTGCAAATGTGGGTCAAGTGCAGCTGGGGGAAACCTACTGTCTCCGAGCCAGAACATGGAGGGCCTCTGGACACCAGGATGTCCAGGGACTCACTCTCACACAGCCCCAAGGCTAACGCAGCCCATAAACAAGTGGGTGGCAGGGAAGACAATAGGGAGTGGTGAGGACTGTGGCGAACTGAGCAGGGCCAGGCCCAGCTCAACTCCAGCCTCTCTTGTTCATGCAGCCACACAGTCCCAGAGTCACTCGATCTTCCGACTCTTCGAGAGATGCCAGAAATCATATTATAACTTGAAATCTCCCAATTTGTTTATGTTGGCTCAACATTTTAATAAAAGAACAAACTCTAATCAGGCAAACAGAATGTCACTGCTTCTTGGCTTCAGCCCACTGGCCACAGCCAGCAACCTCTAAAAATCCAATCCCATTGCCTCCCAAACGTGCTCGCCGGAGTGTGAGCTGCTGAGCTCCAGGACTGGCTGCCTTCGCGTCGCCTGCCATCTCGCCAGGCAGGAGGTGCCCAGTCTCAGGGAACATCCATGGAAGCCCCTCCCAGAGCCAGCAGGCAGAGACCCAAGTCTCCTGACTCCTGCTTCAGTGCCACCCCCACAAAACCACAGCTCCTCTCACTGCTTTCCAGGAGGTGCTTGTTAAAAAATGCAGTTTCCTAGGCCGGCTCACACCTGTAATCCCAGCACTTTAGGAGGCCGAGGCGAGTGGATCACTTGAGCTCGGGAGTTCAAGACGAGCCTGGGCAACATGGTGAAACCCTGTCTCTACAAAAATTAGTGGGCATGGTGGCATGTGCCTGTAGTCCCAGCTACTTAGGAGGCTGAGGTGGGAGGATGGCTTGAGCCCAGGAGGTGGAGGTTGCAGTGAACCGAGATGGAGCCACTGCACTCCAGCCTGGGCCACAGAGGAAGATGCTGTCTAAAATTTAAATAAATAAATAAAAATGCAGTTTTCTGCGCCGCACTTCAGACCTAGAGTCAGAATCTTTGCAAGTGAAGGTTGGAAATCTGCATTTATAACAAGCCATCCCAGGACATTCTTAAACACACTGATGTGTGGAAATCATTGCAGGGACGGTGATTACAAAGATGAAAGTGCATTGCCATAGGTCAGAATGCCAGTTCTGCCATGTGACCAGAAGTCACTCTGAGCCTGTTTTCACTGATCAACATAAGAACAAGCCAGCTGGGTGCTTGGCTCACACCTGTAATCCCGGCACTTTGGGAGGCCAAGGCAGGCAGATCACCTGAGGTCAAGAGTTCGAGACCAGCCTGGCCAACATGGTGAAGCCCTGCCTCTACTTTAAAAAATACAAAAATTAGCCAGGCATGGTGGCACATGCCTGCAGTCCTAGCTACTTGGGAGGCTGAGGCCAGAGAATCGCTTGAAACCAGGAGGCAGAGGTTTCAGTGAGCCAAGATCGCACCATTGCACTCCAGCCTGGGTGACAGAGCGAGACTCCATCTCAAAAAAAGTAATGATTAGATGCTTTTACAAGATGCCTCCTGTGCATACTTCCTTGCCATCTCATTACAAAAGGAATGGATCAGAGCCGCTCAGAGTGGCCAATGGGGAGACCAAATCTAATGGGAAGGCCTCCCCATGGAAGGGACGTCTGCACTGAACCCTGAAGGGACAATCCTAGGCCAGATTCTTGAAGGATGAGGGACCCCATGAAGAATAGAGCTTAGTTATCCCTGCTGAGACCATCCTAAACCAACCTATAGTTGGCTGGCCACCAAACATGTAAGCCCAGCCAAGATCAGCAGAGCTGCCCAATTCACCCATAGATCCATGAGCTAAGTGTTGAAAAGCCTTGTTACACAGCAATAGCTAACTGATAGAAAGCATTAGTGCAGTGATGAAGAATGTGCCCAGTGCCAAGAGGATTCACAGTAACTGTTGAAAAGCCAGCACAGGGGAAAAAAAACACAAGGAAAACTAGTGATACTTAGCTATATGACAGACATTATGCTAAGTAACATAGTATCACCATTCTCTATTTTAAAGTACAGCATTTGGCCAGGAGCAGTGGCTGACACCTGTCATCCCAGTGCTTTGAGAGGCTAAAATGGGCGGATAAGTGGAAGTGAGGAGTTTGAGACCATCCTGGCCAACATGGTGAACCCCCATCTCTACTAAAAACACAAAAATTAGCCAGGCATGGTGGCAGGTGCCTGTAATCCCAGCTACTTGGGAGCCTGAAGCAGGCAAATTTTTTGAAGCTGGGAGCAGAGGCTGCAGCAAGCCGAGATCGTGCCACTGCACTCCAGCCTGGGCAAAAGAGCAAGACTCCATTAAAAAAAAAAAAAAGAACATGCAGCTTTCAAGTTTGAGACCTGAGTCATTGATCACCACCTGCGGAGATCTGTCCTCAGACCCTGACTTGGTGGATGAATAAAATGCATTCACATACACTAGAATACAGTGAATCTGAGTGGGCTAGGGATGGTCACCAACTGCTTTCTGAGGGCGATTGCAGCTAACCAATCATGACTCCCTGATCCTCCTCTCATTTATTCAACATAGATTTAATAACAGAGGTTCTAAGTCAACATGCTTGTGGATAATTAACATGGTTAAAATCTTGGTTTTATGAATGATAAAAGGTCTTGGTTCCAGGGCCCAGAATAAGCACCATTAACAGCTAAACCCCCTTCCACCTCCCCCCGAGAGGGCCATCAGCACACTATTTACATGAGTAAACAGTAAGAGTAGGGACAAACGGAGGTGGGGTAAACAGACTTAACTGGGGAAGCTTTTATTAACCTTACTCTACCTTTTGACTTAATGCTCTAATGTAAGAACTGTCTGCCTTCAGCCCGTTCTATAAGTTAATAAAAACCTTTCAGCCTTCCAAAAGGTTAGAGACTGTATCTTATAACCTTTCCCTAATATTTCCCTTAATATTTTGCCAGCCACCCCGAGTGAATCCCAACATCAACCAGCCTGGCCAACAAGGCAAAGCCCCATCTCTACTAAAAATACAAAAATTAGCAGTTCGTGGTGGCACATGCCTGAAATCCCACCTACTAAGGAGGCTGAGACACAAGAATCACTTGAACCTGGGAGGCAGAGGTTGCAGTGTGCCAAGATCATGCCATTGCACTCCAGCCCTGGGTGACAGAGGGAAACTCTGCCTATAAATACAGTTTTCAGGCCAGGTGCAGCTGGCCTGTAATCCTTTGGAAGGCTGAGGTGGACAGATCACTTAAGCCCAGGAGTTCCAGACAAGCTTGGGCAACATGGTGAAACCTTGTCTCTACAAAAACTTTTTTTTTTAATTAGCCACATACCTGTAGTCCCGGCTACTTGGGAGGCTGAGGTGAGAGGATCTCTTGAGCCCAGGAGGTGGAGGCTGCAGTGAGCCATGATCACATCACTGCAATGCTCAGGTAAGAGCAAAAACCCTGTCTCAAAAAAACCCCACAAATACAGCTTTCATGCCCCAAAGAAGAAACGTGCCATGGCCATATAGCTTATAAAGTGGTCGACCCAAGACTTGAACCTAGGTCCATGTCATTTTTAAAGGTAAGGTTTCCATTGCTATGCTGTACCACAAGAAAGAGGGCGGGAAAGCAAAATAAATTAGTGAGAGGATTCTTGTTACAAATTCTGGGGCTCCAAAATTGAAATTGCTTAACTCAATTGATTTATGTCATCATTCATTCATTTATATTATCTGTATGTTAAACTTGGGTTCTTGATGTTCATTTTAGACCGATTTCAAATTCCCAGGTATCCACAAAAGCCCACCTCACCACCACCTCGCTCCACCTGGCAGGTTTACAGCAAAGACTGAGAGAAAGACGCCAACCTTGACCTGCTGGCGGCCCCTCTGCAAACACAGCAGTATGTACACATCCCGGTCTACACTTCCTGCTGCCCTGCTCTTTTCCCTTCTCCATGCCGCCTGGATTCAAGCCATAAGACTCCAGCCAAGTTATACAAAGAATGGTTACTAGAAGAATCCAGGGAAGCTCACAGGACTGAAGAATCGGGCTGGGATGGAACCTCAAGCAGGGCAGCTCTGGAAATCTCGGCTGCGGGAAACCGCGAATGGTCTCTGGCTGTTTCTGCAACTGCGAATCAGCTATAACCAATTCCAGGCTTTGCTGTTGTTGTGTCTGCTCTGCATTCCATTTCAGAGACAGAAAAAGTAAATAATTCGGTTACTAGCCTTGCCTGGGTTATGTACCTTTGGCTCAGTCATGCCATTTGGCTAGAGGAGAGCAGGCGTCTGGGTCGATGGCCCCAGAATACTAAAACAGCTGAGGTGGGACACTACCAAAAAGAAATGGGGCCAGGCACGGTGATTACTAACGGGTATAGGGTTTCTTTTGGAGGCAAAATGTTCTGGCAGTAAATAATGGTGATAGTTACACAACAATGTAAATATACCAAAACTACCGAATTGGAAAAACCATCATAAAAGAGTGAATTTTATGTGAATTCCATCTTGAAAAAAATGCCCTGTTCTAAAGTATGGTACACATGGAATTTATTTGTGCTAAACAAGATGAGGCAGGGGCCAGGCACGGTGGCTCACGCCTGTTATCCCAGCACTTTGGGAGGCTGAGGCAGGTGGATCACTTGAGGTCAGGAGTTCAAGATCAACCTGACTAACATGGCGAAACCCAGTCCCTACTAAAAATGCCAAAATTAGCAGGGCATGGTAAACCATGCCTGTGGTCCCAGCTACTCAGGAGGCTGAGGCAGGAGAATCGCTTGAACCCAGGAGGTGGAGGTTGTAGTGAGCTGAGATAGCACCACTGCACTCCAGCCTGGGCAACAGACCAAAGACTCCATCTCAAGAAGATGAGGCAGGAAATAAAATAAATGAGAAGATGGGTGCTGAGTTTGTAAAGGTGTTGGAAAGTTACAGGGGGCTTTGCTTCCCCTGAGTGCCCTTGCACAGCCTGACCAAAGGCAAGCCATGTTAACGAATGGATGGATGGACAAATAATCTCCATCCACAGAGGGCGGTGGTGTTACCTAGTGCAATTGCATAGAGAAGCAATTTGGCAATACCTATGAAAAACTAAAAATACGCATACCCCTTGCCTCAGACTTTCTATTTGGGGAACTATAGCCTTCAAAATGACTCTCAGAAGTGTGTAACAATAAATATAAGTACATTCATTGCGATGTTGTTTGTAATTGAGGGGAAATAGATAAATATTACCAAGCAACTGAGAAATGATTAAGTAATAATCAGGATACAGTCAGACAGTGGACTATTCGGCAAATCTAGAATCTGAGAGTTAGTATTAAGTGTGGGAAAAGTTATGAAAACAGCATGGATGGGGAAGAAAAGATAATTTTTTCAGGACAAAAGAATTCCAACGTATCAACTAGATAGCCTCAACATATTTCCACCCAAAGTATCTCCAAATACTTACTAATTGCAAAGAGAATAGTCAGTTGTATCTGTTGACAGTGGAGAAACCCAGAAGATGCCTTCTTAACCAAGTAATCCAGGTTAACATCACCAGTAACATCATCAGACACACAAACACCATGCAGCCCCAGAGAGAGACGCATTACTTCTGGGGGGATTCCTAACTAAAACGCATAATCTCAATCTAATTATGAAAAAGCAACAGAAGGCCAGTGCGATGGCTCACACCTGTAATCCAAGCACTTTGGGAGGCCAAGTCAGGTGGATCAGGAGGTCAAGAAATCGAGACCATTCTGGCCAACATGGTGAAACCCTGTCTCTCCTAAAAATACAAAAATTAGCTGGGTGTGGTGGTGCATGCCTGTAGTCCCAGCTACTCAGGAGGCTGAGGCAGGAGAATTGCTTGAACCCAGGAGGCGGAGGTTGCAGTGAGCTAAGATCATGCCTTTGCACTCCAGCCTGGGCAACAGAGCAAGACTCTGTCTCAAAAAAATAAAAATAGAAATAAAATCAAGGATATCACATAGGACACAGATGGGACGATGCATAGGGTGAGGTATGGGGGAGCAGCACACCATCCTCCAGGAGCCTCCGGGGGTCCAGCTTCTGGAAGCTCTCCAGGCCCTGTCCTTCAGGGCTTTTATGGAGGTTCATTACAGAGGCATGATTGATTAAACCATCTGCCATTGGTGAGCAACATAACTTCCACCCCTTCTCCCCTCTAAGGGAAAATGGGAGTGGTGCTGAAAGTCCCAGCCCTCTACTCCTGCCTTGATCTTTCTGGAGTAGCCCCCATCTGAAGCTACCTAGGGGCTGCCAGCCATTAGCATACGAAAAGACACTTACCTCTTTGGAGATTCCATAGATTTTAGGACTTATATGCCAGGAAATGTGGACAGCAACCCATTATGTATTTTACGATATCACAAAGGGGAACCAGCCTCCAGATGAAACCAGCAAAATGGGAGGCAGAGTGGAGAGACAAGGACACTGGTCCAGGAGCTACTGATCCAAGCCTCACCTGAAAGCTGCGTCACTTCCAGACATCCGGGCTATGTAAGCCACTGATTCCCTCTCAGGTTTAAGCCAGTGGAGTTTCAGCTCTCTACTGCTTGAGACTGAAAGAGTCTTGACTAACTCCTGTGAGACTGGATCCATGAAAACAAAGGCTGTCATCACAAGCAGGGTTCTCATCCTATGTCAGCTCCGTTTCCCTCTGGATTGGTTTTGCCCTTAGGCAGGCCCTGCCTTCCTAGTGACAAGATAATATCTAAAATCCAAATTCAGCTTAGCAATCCCCCTGGAAGAAAAGTACATCTTTTATACCAGTCAGGTGTCGGCTGCAACAATGCCGTGTAACAAGCACTCTGAAATCTCAGTTGCTTGTAACAATCATTCCTTTCATACTCACGGGTCTACAGGTTAGTGGGGAGTTGTTAATATCAGAGTTAGGCTGGACTCCAGTCTTCAGGTTGGGTTCAGTTTGCCCCACAGTCTCCATCCTGGACTCCAGATGAAGGCGCCATGGTCACCTGGGTGTGCCTTCCTGTTGGGATTCACTTGGGGTGGCTGGCAAAATATTGGGGAAATATTAGGGAAATTATAAGATCATAGCCTCAAACCTTTTGGAAGGCTGAAAAGCTTTAATGGAAAGGGCTGAAGGCAGCCAGTTCTTACATTACAACTTTAAGTCGCAGGGTAAAGATCAATAATAAAAGCTTCCCCTGTTAAGTCTGTTTACTCCACATTCCTTTGTCCCTACTCTGTTTCCTCATGTAAACTTTTTGCTGATGGTCCTCTCAGGGGGAGGTTGAAGGGGATTTGCCTGTTAATGGCTTTTATTCTGGGCCCCGGAACCAAGACCTTTTATCATTCATAAAACCACTCCTTTAACCAGGTTAATTATCCACAAGCATGTTGACTAGAACCTGTTATTAAATCTACACTGAATAAATGTGAGGAGGAATGGGGAGTCATGATTGGTTAGCTGCAACCGCCCTTGGAAAGCAGCTGACGACCATCCCTAGCCACTCAAAGCACTATACTGGGTGTGAGTGCATCTGTTCATCTGTCGCTGAGGCAGGATCTTCAGGACAGATCTCCACAGGTGGAGGTCAGCATCTTAGGTGGTGACCCCAGCGTGTGGCGCCTGAACAGGGACACCAAAGTGACCAGTGCAACACCTTCCTTCCTCATGGTGGTCAGGAGTTCTAGAGGGGCAAGTGGAATCACAAGATGCCACTCTAAGGCCTAGCTTGGAACCCACACACCATCATTTCCACCCACATTCCATTGACCAAAGCAAGTCAAAGGCTGAGCTCATCATGGATGGTGTGGGAAGAATACTCACCCACAGTAAACCACAGCAGGGGAGGGAGGGAAGGAAGAAGCCTCAACAAAACTCCATCAGACACGTCTTCCTTGATCGTGCCTCGAAGGTCTTGGGACCGACTCACTGGCCTGGCCGGGGGTCACTGCCTCAGGGAGGTAGGAGTAAGAGTACAGCTATGGGTCCCCCATGTGGGAGGAAGGGTTATTTCCCAAATGAAAGTCAACGTTTCTGCCACAATAAAGGACAATGGATCCCACATAGGCAATAAATAAATAATTACATAAACCAGTACTCAGCAAATGGCAATGTTCACATAAATCACATGAGCATGCTATTACAATGCAGATTCTAGGAGCCAGGCATGGTGGCTCTGACTGTAATCCCAGCTACTAGGGAGGCTGAGGCTGGAGGATCTCTCAAGCCCAGGAGTTGAAAGCTGCATCACCACTGCACTCCAGCCTGGGTGACAGAGTGAAACCTCACATCTTTAAAAAAAAAATTCATCTAATAAAAAATAATGCAGCTTCTGATTCAGCAGGTCCAGGGTGAAGCCTGAGGTGCTGCATTTCTAAACAGTCCCAGATGATGCTAGCAAGGACCAGTAGCAACAAGCAAGACTGAATTGGAAGGGTCTCTCAGCCTTCCGATACCACATTCTCATTTACCAAATGATAATTCCACCTGCCACACAGACTTTTCTCAGCCAGGAAGATGGTGCCCTCAGGGGGATAAGGTGATGCGACATTTGTACTATCACTCACCTCCTGCCTGATCCTGCACCTCGAAGCCTCCCTCAGCCTCCAGGAAAGGACTCATGGTCCAGCCAGCAGCAAGACGGGAGGACGATGTCACAAAGCAAGAGCGGCTTCCGTTAACTGCCTTAAACTGCTCCCTGCAATGATGTTGGTGTAATCCATAAGATTCAATTATGGTTATCAGACAATTAGGCACACCACAGCGAGGTTACCGCATAATTAATGCTCAGCCCCCGTCGCAGCCTCTGACAGTGGTGCAGGTGACAAGATTCACCTGCCCCGAATCTGGGAGAGGAGCAGGGGCACCCGGGATGGGGAATGACACCCCCTCAGGCTCAGAGGAAGATGTTCTTAGGACCCCAGAGGCATGGCAAAGGGACAGTGTGTGGCTGAAAGGGCTTGAGTGCGTGTGTGCCCGTGGCCTCATGCCTGCCATTGTGTTGAGAACCTGGGCTTTAGCCTCTGGGGCGAAGCTCAAATCCTGCCTCGACTACTATGTGGCATTAAGCTCTCGCCTCGCATTTTTAAAGCCTCCACCTCCCTGTTTTTTAAAGAAGGGAACTGACGGTGTTATGAAAACTGGATGGGAGAGTTTGCACATTGGTTAGATGGTTCCTGCAATGCTATTTTCATTATTTCCCTGTCTGGGCCTCAATGTCTTCATCTGTAGAATGGGAGTAATTACCTCACCTTGCCTAGGCTTGAAAGATCATCCTGTAAGTCAAGTAAGACACACATGTGAACGGCATGTGCAGAGCGCTTTGTAACGCCATTGTCTTAGTTACCAGGTGCCTGGTTTTCTGCTCAACCCTGCAGGGAACGACTTTATACAAGTCCCCAGGTCTCAACAAGACAGTGGGTGATTAGCCCACTTGAGAAGTGAAACTCGTGATTTGGGTGAGTAGACTGGAGGAGAATCATTCCTTTTTTTTTTTCTTTCAGACAGAGTCTCGCTGTGTCGCCCAGGCTGGAGTGCAGTGGCGCGATCTCAGTGACACCTTCCAATCCACTGGCCTCTCCGAAATTGGCAATGACCATTTTCCCACGACCCCTTCCCGCTGAGCGTGTGATTCCAAAACTGTCCACCAGAAGGTGCTCGGGAGCCAGAATTCAGGCGTTCTCGGCCCGCGGACGCTGAGTGGGAGCTTCGGAGTACGCGGGGACCCACCCTTCCATCTGGTAACTGAGAAAGCCAGGGGAAGGGACTTGCTAGGCTCACAGCCAGTGATCCCTGCCCTGTTTCCTTATGGGCATGACGGTCAAACATGGGGAGTGGGGCAGAACCTGTCACTGTCACGGTCCTGTTTACAGAGGAAGTCGCAGAAACCAGTGCGGTGGACGGTTCGCGGGCGTTGTCAGGCGCTGTCCCAGCTCACCGGCTCTGTGACCCTGGGTAAGTTGCCTGGCTTCTCTGTTCCTCCGTTTTCTCTTCCCTGACCCAGTCTCCCCGACCCCCTGGGGGCCCCGTCCCCTCTCCATGAGCACCTTCAGAGCTCGGCCTGTTTTCCCCACTCATATGGCATCTCAGCTGTCCCCTCCCGGGTTAGGCCTCCCTGGCCCCTATTTAACGGTGCCCCCATCACTATCTTATTTGTACCATCCCTTGCTGCCTGACAATGCTCGTTTGTTCACATGTTTATTTTGTCTCCTCCAGGAGAATGGGAACTTCATGAGAGCAGGGACGTGGGGGTGTCCTGCTCACCGGCGCCCGGAGCCCAGCTCTCCCTCCGGGCTCCGGGAGAGGCGGCCTCAGCCGTGTGCTGGTGCTGCCCTCTAGTGGCGCTGGGTGCCCATGGCACCTGGCTTGCTCCTCCTCCCCAGGGGGTCTTTTCTTCTCCCACCCACCTGTCACCAGCCCCCAGGGCACGTCTCTGTGTGACTCTAGAGTGCAGGTGGAGGGACCTTGCCTCCTAGGATTCATCCCACCTGAATTCCGAAGACTGAGAGACCCTCTCTGGTACCTGGTGTTTGAATGGCCACCGTCACGGTTAATAAAGACGAGTTTAGTATCAGCCTTGGGATCTGTCCAGGAAAAGACACTTTCGGGGCAGAAATACAATGGTGCCTGTCTCTACATAATCTAAAACAGACAGCAAGACAAGCCAGTCCAATGGCCCCATTTTACAGATGAGGTGGCTGCATCCCCACCCAGGACAGGAGGGTACGCTGCCTGGCCTAAGATAACCCTAGAATACGGTCACTCATTCTCCCACCCACTGAGAAGCTCAGGGCAGCTGCGTGTTATGCAAAGCATGTGTTCTGAACACCTTGCATAATTCAAAGCGTGCATAATTCCTGACTCATCTCACCATAGAAATGAATGCAAAGTAGAAAGGATGTGTTGCATGAATCTACCCCAATTGTGGCATATTTTTGCTTTAATGCTGCTTTTTATTTTCCCAGCATTATCGCTAATATTTCATAACGCACTCTCTGCTAAATTAACAGTGCAGCGTTTCCTGCCGGTGGTTTGGCCTTCTTCATAACGTTTTATCACATCTCACTTCCTTTCCAATGTTATTGATTTTCAGGTGCGTTTTTCAGCATCACCACTTAAAGAACACTTGGATGACATTGTTACAGGATATGGGTAAAAGATTTAAAGTATTATAACTGTGGACGTTGAGAAAACAGCATACTCGTCAGCAGAATCTCCGGCAGAAATTAGACATTCAGAGGCACGTCAACAACAGTGCGTGCATATAGAGAGCAGGTATTTCTATTTAATAACCAAAGCAAGGTCACCATGTGGCGGGTTTACAATCCTCAGTTAACAGCTCACTTAGTTCCTCTGACGCAAGGAAACTGCAATTCTTGACGGTTTGTTTTAACTGAGGGGATTGGCATTATTTCCAGCTTAGTGCATAAACACGTATTCGCATTTTTATGTTGCACCTTACCAAAGTCACATAGTTTAGATTCCCATAAACGGTGACTTCCCTAAATGGTCTTCCTTGCTGTGTCCTTAACCCCAGAAGGGTGGAAATGTACGACTCCACCCAGTCATCTCAGATATGGACTTCAGAAATTCCAGCCACCCTCTTCATACTTATACGGGGGCCCCTCTGGAGCCAGCATCAGCCGAGGCCCCTCTTGCCCAATTTGGCTGGCCCCACCTCCTCCCCGATGTCATCTTCTCTTGCAGTCTAGAGAGGGGGCTACCCCCACAACGTGGGATCCATATTTAGATCCGTGTTGGAGGGTGGGTAGACAGGGGAGGTAGGATGAGGGAAAACTGAGTCTCAGTTTCACACATTTATAAGATTGTCAGACTTTCCACATTATCAAGAAGCTCGTCAGCACAACTCCTGTGAATTGGCTGTTTGGCCTTCCTCTGCCCAGAACTGCTTTGGGAATGGCTCCTTCAGCTTGGCCTGAGCCTGGCCCCAGAAAGACTGCCAGGCTCTAGGAAGGAGGAAAAGTGGGCAGTCAGGGCGGGCTCTGAACCCACTGGAATTCCTGTCCTGATGCCACTCGCATGTGGCCTTGAGCAATTCCCTGTACCAGACACTTCTCCTCTCTGGGCCTCAGTTACCACCTCTGTAGAATGGGGATAATAATACTGTCTACTTCCCAGAATTGGTGCCAGAATGAAAAGCAATCCCCCTGTGATAGGGCCTAGAACAGAGTAAGTGCCCAATAAATGTTACTTAGTTCTTGTTGCAGTTAGAAAAGCGACTGGATGAGGCGTGCATTGACTAGGACCCCGGGATGGATGAGGGCCAGCATTGGGGTGAGGTGATCCGGCCCCTCAGGGAATTTATGGTTCAACTTTGGAGAGTGAACCTGCCCTCCCACTAATTCAGGAATTCACCAGCCAGGGGAGCTGCATGGGGCATGGCCTTGTCCAGCCCTGACTTTGCCCAAGTGTCCACCAATTCACCTTCTGCCTCTGGGCTGCCTCTGAGACTTCAGGGGGCGTGGCCAGGAGCCTAGGGGCCTCTCACCCTCCAGGTACCCCGTCAAGCCCACACCTCCCCCTGGTCCACCCCTCCCCCTGCAGCAGCAAATCTGCAAATGTGCCTTGCGAGCATGTCCAGCAGACCAGAAGCCACGCTTGTCCCACCCCTCAGAAGACAGGAGAGGTACCTGCCGCAAAGGCGGCAGTTGGAACCTGGTTCCTGCCTCGCGATGTGGGGGAGGGGATCTGCCTTCTCTCCTGGGCCCCTGCCACCCAGGTTTTTCCTCCTTGGTGCTCATATTCTATTCCCTGGTGCTCATATTCTAATCCCTTGCTCTCTGAGGGCCTCGGCTTTCCCCTCTGAATGGGCAGCCTGGGCTTCTCCAGCTCCTTCAGCCAAAACGTTCTCATCTCCCCACCTCCACCCCAGACTTGCCCCTGACACCCTGGTCTCTCCCTCTCTCCTCTGCTGCTCTGGGGCCTGCCCCTGGGGCCACTGAGGCTACTGCTGGATGGGCTCCCAAACACCAGAGAGATACCCCAGAGAACAGTAGCGGAAGGAAGAGGACCATTCTTCAGGAGGAGAGAGCGCAATGGTCTAGCTTGGCCATGGTCTAAAGCTCCCCGCGCCATTCCTGCCTCTTCTGCCATGTCCCCACATCTCTGCATATGTGAGTCTCCCACCGGACGAGGACCCTGAGGGCAGGAGACACCCAGCCTGTCCTCATTGTATCCCCAGCACCTGGGGGCTGTGGCCTGTTTCCTGGCTGGACAGAATAGGCATTCACCCGGCAGGTGCAAGGATGGTAATGTTTTCCCGGCCTGTAACCTGAATTCCAAGTGTCCACTCAGGGCCGAACCATGCGGTCAGGAAAGGACTCTCACTGGGCACGGTGGCTGACACCTGTAATCCCGACACTTTGAGAGACCGAGGCAGGTGGATGACGAGGCCAGGAGTTCAAGACCAGCCTGCCCAACATGGCAAAACCCCATCTCTACTAAAAATACAAAAATCAGCCAGGCGTGGTGGCGGGCATATGTAGTCCCAGCTACTTGGGAAGCTGAGGCAGGAGAATCGCTTGAACCCAGGAGCTCGAGGTTGCTGTGAGCCGAGATCCATTCCAGCCTGGGCAACAGAGCAAGATTCTGTCTAAAAAAAGAAAAAGAAAAAGAAATGACTCTCTCAGTGACTAACCTAAGTCTACAGAAATAAAAGAAAGGACTCTACCTCAGGCCCACGCTTCCCTCCCCTCTCCGCCTCCCTTTCGCCTCTCCCCCAAGCCCCTCTTCTGCTTGCCTCCAGCCTCCCACCTGGAGACTCAGTCATTTCTGGCTCTTTCTGACTCTGCTTCAGAATGAGAAAAAATATGGGGAAGCAGGGGCCTTTGTTCATAAGGACAAGGGAACGGAGATGGAACCCTCATGATGGTCTGGCTTCTGACAAGATGTCTAAAACTCACATAGAACCGTCTCCTAGGGGAAATCACCCACCTGCATAATTTTCATATCCAATTATACTACAAGAGTGTCTATGTCCTTCCTACCTCGAGCTATGTTTCTAAAAACTCTTTATCACGTGAGTCATGAAAGGTGCTAGCTTCCAATAAGCATGCATGGGGAGAGGACAGACAGCCAGGAGTAGAAATATATGCTGCCTGGTAATACTAAAGAATCGCTACACTGTTTCAACAAACCCAGGTCCTAGTGTCAGACTGAAATTTCTCCTCCTCTAGGAAGTCCTTCTGGGTTGGGAAGGAAAGTCTATGATACAAGAAACAGTGTTTGATGTTTCCCAGACCCACCACTTGTTCTCTGTCCCACGCCCACCACTTGGACAGCCCTTTCTCCATAGGTGTCCAAATGCCCTGAGTCTGTCAACGCCAGGCTTGCCAGATGAAAGTGACTACTCCGCTGTTGGAACCCAAGCCCTTCCTTCCCTGGCCCGTGATCACAGGTGCTAAGAGAATTGCTCAGCAGTGGGAGGGAGGGCCAAGCCCTGACTTTACCCAAATGTCTGTCAAGTCACTTTCAGCCTCTGGGTCTCCTCCCTGAGCGTTGGATGTGAGCTTAGAGACCTTTTAGGCTAACCTCTCCCCAGCCCGGGTGCCGCCTCCCCAGATCCTTGACATATTCATGGATGCTGAGGAATCAATATGTTTGTTGAGTGGCCAAATGAATAAATTCAGAACTTGGGGACACCAAGATCTAACGCTCCCTCAAAGTGAAGCCTCTGAGCCTCCTCAAGCCTGCAACGATCTTCCTTTTCCTGATACCAGCCCAGTAACCAAATCACCTTCTAAACCACCAGCCAGCCAGCCATACCCCCAACATGACCCACGTGAAATGATCCAAAAGGTTGACAATACATCCAGTCGCTGGGTTTTTTTTTATTGTAATTAGTAATTATTATGCACTATGTAGGTACTAATAATAAATGAAGTAAACATTCATTTTATTTTATGTTTTGAGACAGAGTCTCACTCTGTCACCCAGGCTGGAGTGCAGTGGCCTGCCTGGTGATGGGCTCGAGGCTTTGATGTGAACTTCATTTAATCCTCATAACCATTCATAAGGGGGGGTTCCATCATTAGCCCCTGCCTTTCAGACCTAGAAATGGGGCGTAAAGAGGTTAAACTTGCCCCATGTAGCAAGCTGGTGACAGGATTTGGGGACTTTATAAAATCATTCTTTATGCAATTGTGTTATCATATTTTTCCATTTTTGTCGTCCTCTTTCAGACTTCTGGCTTTTTTAAATTTCGTGTCCTAATCTATTTTCAGTTCATTACACCTGCCCTGTTTGTTTGGCAATGTTTCTGTAAACTGTCAATCCTGTCTTCCTCTCTAAGAGACTAGAAATATTCGTGGACTTTGTGAAAACATAGCCAAATAGGTAGATGGACATGGATGACTGAAAATGAATTTTTTTTTAATGAAACAACCTAGAAGAAGACAAAATTGCTTTCAAAATGAAGGCAAAAATTGTGAAATCTCCCCAGGGTGCAACGACCTTATCAAGAGGTGAACTAATGGCTGTAAACATTCATTTCCAACCAAATTTCTTTCAGTTGATTCACCTGGAATCCAGAAAAACTTTAAAATTTGTAATAACTTCATCAGATAAATGCATAATTGCTGGAAAATCATTTAGCAATTAAAAGCCCAGAAGTCTGAAGGTAGAGTTGGTGCATAAAGCTGAAATGCACTTTAGAAGCTATCCTCATTATACATAAAAATTAAGAATACTTGATAAAACGAACCAGAAATACCGTTTCAACCAACATTTTTTGGTGTCAGTCTTACTGAAGCATAACTAGATACAATAAAATGCACTGATTTGTAATTGTAGAGTTATAACAACCATATAATCAAGATATTGATTGACTGCTTTTGTTTGTTTTGGAGACGAAGTTACACTGTAGCCCAGGCTGGAGTGCAGTGGTGTGATCATAGCTCACGGTAATCTTGCACTCCTGGGATCAAGCGATCCTCCTGCTTCAGCCTCCCCGAATCTAGGACTACAGGCATGTGCCACCACGCCAGGCTCATTTTTTTAATTTGTTGTAGAGACGGGGTCTCACTATGTTGCCCACACTGGTCTTGAACTCCTGACCTCAAGCGATCGTCTTGCCTCAGCCTCCCAAAGTGCTGGGATTACAGGCATAAGCCACCACACCTGGCCTGACTGATACTGACAATAACAAGGTATTAAACATTTCCATCACCCCAGGAAGTTTTCTTGTGCCTCTCTGTAATCAATCCACCCCATCACCAGTCAACCAATGATCAGTTCTCTATCAATTCTCTATAAATTATGTGTGTCTGTTTTAGAATTTCATATAAATGGATTCATAAGTATGTACTTCTTTGTGTCTATGTTCCTTCACTCATTAAATTGTCATTGAGATTCATACATTTGCTTGTTTATCTATCTATCTATCATCTATCTATTTATTTGAGACAAAGTCTTGCTCTATGGCCTAGGCTGGAGTGCAGTGGCATGATCTCGACTCACTGCAACCTCTACCTCCCTGGTTCAAGCGATTCTCTTGCCTCAGCCTCCCAAGTAGCTGGGACTACAGGTGCCCGCCACCACAACTGGGTAATTTTTGCATTTTTTGTAGAGTCGGGGTTTTCACCATGTTGGCCAGGCTGGTCTGGAACTCGAGTGATCTACCCACCTCAGCCTCCCAAAGTGCTGGGATTACTGGCATGAGCCACCACACCCAGCCGAGATTCATAACGTTTTGTTGTTGCAATCAAGCAGTTCTTTCATTTCCCTGAGTAGTATTCTACCCATTTTATCAAGTAGTGTTCCACTGTATGTTAATATCATAGTGTGTTTATCCATTCACCTGTTGATGGACGTTTGGATTTTCTTTGATTTTTTTGCTATTAGGAATAAAACTACTATGAAGATTTTTGCATAGGTTTTAGGGTGAATATAACTTTTCATTTCTCTTGAGTAGATACCTAACAATGAGGATACAGGATCATATGGAAAATGTAACTCTATAAAAAACTGCCAAGCTCTTTTCCAAAGTGACTGTACCATTTCACCACCACCCAGCAGTATGTGGGGATTCCAGCTGCTCCCCATTCTGACAAAGCTTTTAATGTTTTTTTCATTCTAAGAGGTAATTGCATCTTTTT
>NW_016107373.1:2023744-2025082 GCF_001604975.1 Cebus imitator | reverse complement strand
TTTTGAGACAGAGTTTCACTCTTGTTGCCCATGCTGGCATGCAGTTGTGGGATCTCAGCTCACCGCAACCTCCACCTCTGAGGTTCAAAGTGATTTTCCTGCTTCAGCCTCCCAAGTAGCTGGGATTACAGGCATGTGCCACCACACCCGGATAATTTTGTAGTTTTAGTAGAAACAGGGTTTCTCCACATTGGTCAGGCTGGTCTCAAACTCCCAAACTCAGGTGATCTGCCCGCCTCAGCCTCCCAAAGTGCTGGGATTACAGGTGTGAGCCATCGCACTCGGCCAACCATGTTGCCTTTTATGCAAAAATCTGCTGGCTTTTCAACACCAAATGTGTATGTCCTACCTATTTGCATTCATGCACAAAAACGTGTCTGTGTGCATACACACAAATTCATGGGCCACTCCTGCTACTCCCTGTGTGGTGAAGAATGCCCTCAGTGAGGAGACAGGGGATGCAGTTTGACTTCTGCACAGGCACTGGCTGACCCTGAGCAGTTCACTTCAGACCTGCTTTTCCAACAATCTAATGTGGACGATAATCCAGCCCACTAAGATCAAAACGCCAAAAGTGTAATCTATGAAAGACATTGATAATTTGGACTTTATTAAAATTAAAAACTTCCGCCAGGCACAGTGGCTCACGCTTATAATCCCAGCACTTTGGAAGGCCGAGGAGAGCCGATCACTTGAGCCCAGGAGTTCAAGACCAGCCTGGGCAACATGGCAAAACTCTGTCTCTACAAAAAATACAAAAATTAGCCAGGTGTGGTGGCACGCACCTGAGTCCCAGGTACCAAGGAGGCTGAGGTGGGAGGATCACCTGAGCCCAGGAGGTTGAGGCTGCAGTGACCCATGGTTACACCAGTGCACTCCAACCTGGGTGACAGAGTGAACCCCTGTCTCAAAAAAAAATTTTAAACTTCTGCTCTGCAGAAGAAACTGGTATGAGAATTAAAAACGCAAGCCACAGATTGAAAGAAAATATTTTCCAAACACATTTCTGGTAAAGGGCTGTTATTCAAACTATAGAAAGAACTCTTTTGGGGCTTTTTTTCTTTTTGTATTTTTAGTAGAGATGGGGTTTCGCTATGTTGGGCAGGCTGGTCTCAAACTCCTGACCTCATGACCCACCTGCCGCAGCCTCCCAAAGTTCTGGGGTTACAGGCGTGAGCCACCGCACCTGGCCTATACAAAGGATTCTTTTTTTTTTTCTTTTGTTTTCCCATTTATTTATTTTATTGCATTTTAGGTTTTGGGGTACATGTGAAGAACATGCAAGATTGTTGCATAGGAACACACGTGGCAGTGTGATTTGCTGCCTTCCTCCCCATC
>NW_016107373.1:1987285-2020184 GCF_001604975.1 Cebus imitator | reverse complement strand
TCCTCCCAAGCCTAAACCAGGAAGAAGCCGAAACCCTAAACAGACCCATAACAAGGTCTGAAGTTGAGGCAGCAATTAAGAGCTTACCACCCAAAAAAAGCCCAGGTCCAGACGGGTTCACAGCCGAATTCTACCAGACATACAAAGAGGAGCTGGTACCATTCCTTCTGAAACTATTCCAAACAATACAAAGAACTCTTAAAGCTCACTACCTATGTAACAATCCTGCACGATCTGCACATGTACCCCAGAACTTATAATGAAAAGAAGAGAGAGAGAGAGATTGAAAATTTTTAAAAAAAGAAAAAGAAATAAAAGCCATTAGCAATATGAATTGACATGAGGCTTTGAAAAATACTTCTAACAGTATAAATATTTTCCCCATAGCATAAATGATTTGCCAAAACATTTTTTCTGTCTCAAGCATCAAATCTGAGAGCTGCAAGTTAATAGATTCTATCCAACTGGGTCAGCAATAAGTTGTAAATTATGGCTATATAATTATAGAATATTGCTTATTTATAGAATAAAAATTTTAAAGAAAAAAGAAAAAAACTAAAAGTGAGCAAAGCACCTGAACAGGCAGTGCACCAAAGAAGATACACAGATAGGAAAGAAGGAAATGAAAAGATGCTCAGAGTCATATATCATTAGGGAACTGTCAATTAAAACAGCAGTTAGATAACCACTACATCTATCTGAATGGCTACAGAAAAGCAACAGTAACCAATGCTGTTGAGGATGCAGAGCAACAGACGCTCTCATACGCCAGTGGGAATGGAATGCAAAGCGGTACAATCACTTTGGAAGACAGTGTGGCAGCTTCTTCCAAAGCCAAATATAGTCATACCTTACGATTCAGCAATTACATTCAGTTAGTTACCCGAATGAGCTGAAAACATATCCACAGAAAAACGCACACAGATGTTCATAGCAGCTTTATTCATAGTTGACAAAACCTGGAAGCTACCAAGATGTTCTTCAAAAGGCAAATGGGGCCAGGTGAGGTGGCTCATGCCTATAATCTCAGCACTTTGGGAGGCTGAGGCGGGCGGATCACCTGAGGTTGGGAGTTTGCGACCAGCCTTGCCAATATGGTGAAACCCCATCTCTACTAAGAATACAAAAATTAGCTGAGTGTGGTGGCTCACACCTGTAATCCCAGCTACTTGGGAAAGTGAGGTGGGAGAATCGCTTGAACCCGGGAGGCAGAAGTTGCAGTGAGATGAGATCATGCCACTGCACTACACCCTGGACAACAGAGCAAGACTCTATCTCAAAAAAAAAAAAAAAAGGTGAATGGATAAAGTGTAGGATAGCATACTGTGGAATATTATCCAGTACTATGGACTGACTTGCGTCCCCCATCTCTGCCAACCAATTCATACACTGAAGGCCTAACATCCCCTGCCATTTGATTGTATTGGAGTTAGGGTCTTTATGGAGGTGAAGATATGGCAATTATAAATGTATCTCCACCAAGCAACAGAATGCCAAAATATATGAAGCAAAACAACAGAACTTATGGAAAAACAGTCAATTGTATTATTATAATACAATAAAAGTTAGTGAGAATTGACACTTTAACAATTTAAAGTCTTTTGATTCATGAACGTCACATATCTTTTGATTTATTTAAGCCTTTGTTTCTTCAATGTTTGGTAGCTTTTAGCATACAAATCTTGCACATATTTTGTTAGATTTACCCTCCGTATTTCAGGTTTTCCTTGATGTAGTAAATGGTCTCCCCATTTTTTTTTTTTTTTTTTTTTTTTTTGCAGGGAGTCGCTCAGGCTGGAATGCAGCGGCGCGATCTTGGCTCACTGAAACCTTTGCCTCCCAGGTTCAAGTGATTCTCCTGCCCCAGCCTCCCGAGCTGGAATTACAGGTGTGTTCTACCACACCTGGCTAATTCTTATATTTTTAGTAGAGATGGGGGTTTCACCATGTTGGCCAGGCTGGTCCCTAACTCCTGACCTCAAGTGATCCGCCTGCCTTGACCTCCCAAAGTGCTGGGATTATAGGCATGAGCCACCATGCCCAGCTGTAAATGCTACTTTAAAAAAAAAAAAAAACCCTCAATTTCCACTTGTTTATTTCCACATATGAAATTGATTTTTCTATATCTACCATTGATTTTTGTGTATTGATCTTGTATTCTGCATCCTTGCTTAACTCGCTTATAAGCTCTAATTGCTTTTTTTCCCTCTAATAGCTCTTTAAAACAGCTTTATTAAGGTATAAATCACATACCACACCATTTATCCGTTTGAAGTCTCAATGACCTTTACTATATTCATAGAGTTGTACAAACATCACCACAACCATTTTAGAATAATTTAGTCACTCCAGCAAGAAACCTTCCTATCTTATGCCAAAAGGAGAAATTGACCAAAACAAAGTCGCCATATACCCCATACAAGTCCAAAATCCAGCAAGGCAGTCAAATCTTAAAGCTCCAAAATGATCTCCTTTGAGTCTATGTCTCACATCCAGGTCACAGTGATACACACATGATGGACATAGCCCCCTAGGTCCTAGGCAAACACTAATCTAGTGTTTTTGCTTTTCCATGGCCCCCTAGGTCCTAGGCAAACACTGATCTAGCTTTTGCCTCTATAGATTCACCTATCTGAGCATTTCATAAGTGGATTCATACCATGTGGTCTTTGGTGACTACTGTCACTTAATGTAATATTTTCAAAGTCCATCCGTGTTGTAGCATGTTATCAGTACCTAATTCCTTCTTACGGCTGAGTAATCTTCCATTGTATGGACATACCACATTTCATTTATCTGTTGATCAGTTGATGGACATTTGGGTTGTTTATACCTTTTGGCTATTATGAATAATGCTGCTATGAACATCTGTGTTCAAGTTTTTCAGTGGATATTTGCTTTAATTTCTCTGAGGCTTAGACCTAAGAGTCAGATTGTTAGGTCATATGGTAACTCTATGTTTAGTCCTCTGAGGAACTGCCAGACTGCTTTTAAGACAGTTTCATTATTTTACATTCCCACCAGCAATTTATGAAAGCTCCAATTCCTCCATGTCCTGGCAAACACTTGTTATTGTCTGTTTTGTTTTTTTTTCCATCCTAGTGGATGTAAAGTGCTACTTATTATGGTTTTGATTTTTGTTTCCCTAATGATCAATGATTTTTTTTTTTTTTTTTTTTGAGTCGGAGTCCTGCACTGTCGCCTAGGCTGGAGTGCAATGGCGCAATCTTGGCTCACTACAACCTCTACTTCCCAGGTTTATATGATTCTCCTGCCTCAGCCTCCTGAGTACCTGGGATTACTCAAGCACCCCCCACCACACCCAGCTAATGACTAACGATTTCTAGCATCTTTTCCTGTGCTTGTTGGCATTTTGTGTATCTTTGGAGAACTATCTACTCAAGTCTTGCTCATTTTAAAATTGTGTTTTTCCCCATCAAAAAGTGGGTGAAGGATTTCACTTTTTGAAAACAGACACTTCTCAAAAGAAGACATTTTTGTGGCTAACAAACATATGAAAAAAACCTCATCATCACTGGTCATTAAAGAAATGCAAATCAAAACCACAATGAGACACCATCTCACACCAGTTAGAGTGGAGATTATTAAAAAGTCAGGAAACAACAGATGTTGGCGAGGCTGTGGAGAAATAGGAAATTTTACACTGTTGATGGGAATGTAAATTAGTTCAACCATTGTAGAAAATAGTGTGGTGATTCCTCAAGGATCTAGAACCAAAAATGCCCAATAGGATTTCTGGGCATATACCCAAAGGATGGGATTCCTGGGTATATACCCAAAGGATTAGAACTCATTCTAACATAAAGACACATGCACACGTATGTTTATTGCAGCACTGTTTAAAACAGCAAAGACTTGCAACCAACCCAAATGCCCATTAATGATAGACTGGATAAAGAATGTGACAAACATACACCATGGAATACTATGCAGGCATAAAAAAAGAATGCGTTCATGTCCTTTGCAGGGACATAGATGAAGCTGGAAGCCATCATTCTCAGCAAACTAACACAGGAACAGAAAACCAAACACCACATGTTCTCACTCATAAGTGGGAGTCAAACAGTGAGAACACATGGACACAAGGAAGGGAACATCACATACTGGGACTTACTGGGGGGTTGAGGGCAACAGATGGGACAAATACCTAATATACACTGGGCTTAAAACCTAGTTGATGGGTTGATAGGTGCAGCAAACCACCATGGCACATGTATGCCTATGTAACAAACCTACACGTTCTGCACATGTATCCCAGAACTTAAAGTTACATTTTAAAAATATTAAAATAAAATAAAATTGGGTTGTGGGTCTTATTTGTTGCTAAGTTGAAAGAGTTTATATATATATATATATATATTCTGGATAGTAGATCTCTATCCATATGATTTGTAATTTTTTCCCATTCTGTAGATTCTCGTTTCACTTTCTTGATAGTGTCTTTCGATGAACAAAATGTTTCTAATTAATGAGTTCTAAAATATGTATATATTTTTCTTTCACTGCTTATGCTTTCATGTCATACCCCAAAATCCATTACCAAATCAAAGGTTTACCTTCGGTTTTCCTGAAAATTTTTACAGTTTTGTTTTCGTTTTTGTTTTGAGACAGAGTATCGCTTTGTTGCCCAGGCTGGAGTGCAGTGGCACGATCTCCTCTCACTGCAACCTTCACCTCTCAGGTTAAGGGGTTCTCCTGCCTCAGCCTCCTGAGTAGCTGGGATTATAGGCAGGAGCCACAATGCCTGACTAATTTTGTATTTTTAGTAAAGATCGGGTTTCACCATGTTGGCTAGGCTGGTCTAGAACTCCTGACCTCAGATGATCCACCAGCCTCGCCTCCCAAAGTGCTGTGATTACAAGCGTGAGCGACCAAGCCTGGCCCAAAAAAAATTTTTTTTGAGATGGAGTCTCACTCTGTCCCCAGGCTAGAGTGCAATGGCACAATCTTGGCTCACTGCAACCTCTGCCTCCCGAGTTCAAGCGATTCTCCTGAGTGGCTGGGACTACAGGCATGCACCACCATGCCCGGCTAATTTTTGTATTTTTAGTACAGACAGGATTTCACCATGTTCGCCACAATGGTCTCTATCTCCTGACCTCATAATCTGCCCGTCTCAACCTCCCAAAGTGCTGGGATTACAGGCATGAGCCACCCCGCACCCGGCCAAATTTTCACAGTTTTAACTCATGTTTAGGTCTTTGACGCTTTTTTGGGGGGAGTCTTTGATACATTTTGAGTAAATTTTTATAGGTAGTGTGAGATAAGGTGCCAACTTCATTCTTTTGAATGTAGATATCCATGTATCCAGGCACCATTTGTTGAAGAAACTATTCTTTCCGCATTGAATAATCTTGACACTCTTTGAAAATCAATTAACCACTGACATCTAGGTTTTCATCAACACATTGATGGTGTTTTTCAGGACTCTCTGTTCTATTCTATTGATCTATATGTCCATCCTTACGTACTGTTTTAGTTACTGTAGCCTTATAAGAAGTTTTGAAATTGGGAAGTGTGAGTCCTCCAAATTTGTTCTTCAAGGTTGTTTTGGCTATTGTGTCCCTTGCAGTTACATATCAATTTTTTCGTTTCCACAAAAAAGCTTTTGGGATTTTGATAAGGATTGCACTGAACCTGTAGGTTGTTTTGGGGTGTACTGCCATTCTTGCACAGGATTTCTTTCCCCATATTTGAGTCTTCTTTAATTTTGTTCAGTAATGTTTTGTAGTTTTCAGTCTACACATCATGTACCTCCTTAGTTAGATTTATTCCTAAGCATTTTATTCTTTTTGACGCTATTGTAAATGGAATTATTTTCTTCACTTCCTTTCTGGGTTGTTTACTACTCCCATATAGAAATGCCACTAGTTTTTGTGTGTTTATTTGGTATCCTGTCATTTTTCTAAATTTCGTAGTTGGCTCTAATAGGGGATTTGTTAGAATTTCTTATATATAAATCATGTCATCTGTAAATAAATGCTTCTTCCTTTCTAATTTGGATGTTTCATTTCTTTTTGTTGCTTAATTGCTCTGGCTAGAATTTCCAGTACAATATTAAATATTAGTGGCAAAAGTAGGCATCTTTATCTTATTCCTGATCTTAGGGGAAAGATTTCACTCTTTCACCATTGAGTATAATGTTAGCTATAAGTTTTTTCATACATACCCTTTATCATGGGGAGGAAGTTCCTTTCCATTCCTAGTTGTCTGAGCCTTTTAATCTTGAAAGGTGTTGGATTTTATTAAATATTTTTTCTGGGTCAATTTGAAATGCTCATGTGAAAATTTTTCTTCATCCCATTAAATAGTTATAAATGTCTACTTTTAAAAAGAAGAAAGATCCCAAATAAATAACCTAACTTTACATCGTAAATCTGGCAATCCACCTACCTCAGCCTCCCAAAGTGCTGAGATTACAACTGTAAGCCACCACACCTGGACTTGGAATGTTCTATATAAGTCAGTTATGTCTAGTTTATATATCGTGTTGTTCTACTTACTCTATGCATTATTGAAAGTGGGATATTGAAGTCTTCAGCAATGACTGTAGGACCAATGTACAGACTGAATGTTTGTGTCTTCCCAAGATTTGTATGTTGAAGTCCTAACATCTAGCATGACCATATTAGGAGACAGGACCTCTAAAGAAGTAATTAAGGTTAACTGAGGTCATAAAGGTGGAGCCCTGATCCAGCAGAATTAATGTCTTTAAAAGAAGAGAAACCCGGCTGGGCATGGTGGCTCACGCCTGTAATCCCAGCACTTTGGGAGGCTGAGGGGGGTGGATTATGAGGTCAGGAGTTTGAGACCAGCCTGACCAACATGGTGAAACTCTGTCACTACTAAAAATACAAAAATTAGCCAGGCATGGTGGCGGGCACCTGTAATCCCAGCTACTCAAGAGGCTGAGGCAGAAGAATTGCTTGAACCCAAGAGGCTGAGGTTGCAGTGAGCCAAAATTGCACCACTGTACCCCAGCCTGGGCATTAGAACGGTAAAATAAATAAATAAATAAATAAGAGAAACCCAAGACCAATCTCTCTCTCTCTCCCTCTCTGCACATGCACAAAAAAGTGATCATGTAAGCACACAGTGAGGTGGCAACTGCCTGTTAGCGAAGAGAAAAAGCCTTAGAATGAAACCTGCATTGAGCTGGGCACAGAAGCTCACACTTGTAATCCCAGCACTTTGGGAGGCCAAGGCGGCCATATCACTTGAGGTCAGGAGTTTGAGACTAGCCTGGCCAAACCCTGTCTCTACTAAAAATACAAAAAATAGTTGGGCGTGGTGGCAGGCACCTGTAATCCCAACTACTCAGGAGGCTGAGGCAGGAGAATCGCTTGAACCCAGGGAGCGGAGGTTGCAGTAAGCCAGGATAGCGCCACTGCACTCCAGCCTGGGTGACAGAGCGAGACTCCATCTCAAAAAATAAATAAATAAAAGAATGAAACCTACTTTGAAGGCACCTTTATCTTGAACTTCGCAGACTCCAGAACTTTGAGAAATGAATGGATGTTGCTTAAGCCACCCAGTCAATGATAGTTTGTTATAGCAGTCCATCAGCTGGTGACTGGAAAAACAGACCGTGGTACATGATAAAATGAACAAATGACTGATACATGCAACAACATGGATGAACCTTAAAAGCACCATGTTAAGCAGAAGAAGTCAGACACAAAAGGGCTATATACTATGTGATTACATTCATATGATATTATGGAAAAGTCAAAACTAGGTAGGGAAATTAGTTTGCTGATGACCAGAGGGAAATTTTTGGGGTGACAGAACTATTTTTCATCTTGATTTTATGGTGATTACCCAAGTATAGACATTTGTCAAAACTCATAAAACTGCACACTTAAGAATAAATTTTCCTGTACGTAACACATACTTCAATAAACCCAACTTTTTAAAAATTTGAAATTACATGCAGGAATGCTACTTTCAGCAGGGCTCATGGCTCACGCCCGTAATCCCAGCACTTTGGGAGGCCAAAGCAGGCAGATCACTTAAGGTCAGGAATTCAAGACCAGCCTGGCCAACATGGTGAAACCCCATCTCTACTAAAAATACAAAAAGTAGCCAGGTGTGGTGGCACGTGTCTGTAATCTCAGCTACTCTGCAGGGTGAGGCAGGAGAATCGCTTGAACCTGGGAGGTGGAGGTTGCACTGAGCCAAGATCGCGCCACTGCACTCTAACCTGGGCAACAAACCAAGAATTCATCACACACACACAAAAAAAGGAATGCTACCTTCTCTGTAACTTCAAAGTTTCCATTGCTCTCACAATCACACACTGCACATTTGCCATACTAAGTAGTCTCTCATTTTCAACTGAGGTTAGTAAAAAAAAAACAAGATCTTTTCTAGCTCTGTCGCCCAGGCTGGAGTGCAGTGGCGCAATCTCGGTTCACTGCAACCTTTATCTCCTGGGTTCAAGCGATTCTCCTGCCTCAGCCTCCTGAGTAGATGGAATTAGAGGTGCCCACCACCACGCCTGGCTAATTTTTGTATTTTTAGTAGCGATGGGGTTTCATCCTGTTGGCTAGGATGGCCTCAAACTCCTGACCTCAGGCAACCCGCCCGCCTTGGCCTCTCAAAATGCTGGGATTACAAATGTGAGCCACCATGCCCAGCCCAAAACAAGATCTTTATACTTGTAAAAAAGAAAAACAAGCGAGATGCCCCCACCTTCTTTTTTCTTTCACATTTTTATATTATTTATCATAGCTGAACGAATTTGGATGGAAGTTAATCTATCATGGATCTTGCATTTGATGTCAGAATTTTTCCTCCTTGTAAGATTTTGAAGTAGCAAAACAGACATTTTACTTTTAATTGATCCCACAAGATATGACTAATTCCCAAGTAGATATTTTCTTAAGAGATTAACGGTCTAAGTGGAATTAAATAAGTTAAAAATAGTTCTTAAAAATTGTTTGGTTTAATGTTTAAAGTGCTATTCTGCCAAATAATTCTATAAAGATTGGAATGATAAAAGATAATTGAATCTCTATTATTCTGCCTAGTATTCTTATTTAAATTTGTGTAAACATTTGTTGGCTCCAAAAGAATAAAATGTGCTTCCTAAAGTTATCTAGCTAACACACTCTCTCTTAATATTCATAAGAACTGTCAGTCTATTTTCTATTTATTTAAATATTTGAAACTTAACAATTACGTTTGCAAATAAAATTAACATCTTTCAATTATCATTAATGGTTGTACCATTTTATCCTGGAATAATAAATACATGTGTATTCATCAACTGGTGGAAATAATTTCAACATATAAAGCATGAAAGGAGATTTTTCAGTTCAAGTGACTTTTAAAATGTTTTTCTATCTGAAAATGAATGCCCAGATATTAATGATAAATATGAATGACCTGCCTTGTTTGTATTCCTGATATAATTACCCTGGTTAAATATTATGTTCCTTTCTCAATCACAAAATCATTGATCTTGCAAAATTTCAGAGATGTCAGAATGACACCAAAATAAGCATTCAACTATTTACCTTCCAAAGGCCAAAACCCAGATGAAATAGAAGAATTTGGCTGAGTTAGAAGGCTAAAACCAAACTTCAATCCCTACTGACTCACAATGGTTCCCATCTAGATTAGGAGTGAACAGGCAACTGGCTTGCCAACCAGAGACAGCTCCACAGTCCAGCTGTTCATTCACTCAGTCAACAAATGTTTATTGAACACCTACTATGTGCCAAGCTCAGTCCTAGGCACAAGGGATCTAGCAGTGAAAAAAACAGAGTCTGGCTGGAGAAAGAGAAGTAAACAATTAGTAGACTATAGTGTGTCAGATGCACTTCAATCCATTAATAGTCCCAACTATTGTCCTTCCTGTGTTCAGTACCGGTAGATGTGCTGTCCTGTAACTTTGTACCCTCCCGACACTCAGACTCTGCTCTGCCTAGCGGGGTGCTTTGGCCAGTAGAATAAATAAGACAGAAGTGATGTTGTACCAATTCTGAACGTTTCAAGAGGCCCTGCCAATTTTGGTCTCTCTCTCTCAGAACTCTGATCGCCATAGAACAAGCCGGCTGGGTGCAGTGGCTCACACCTGTAATCCAAGCACTCTGGGAGGCCAAGGTAGGCAGATCACCTGAGGTCAGGAGTTCAAGGCCACCCTGGCCAACACGGTGAAACCTGTCTCTACCAAAATATATATATATATATATATATATATATATACACAAAAATTAGCCAGGCATTGTGGCATGTGCCTGTAGTCCCAGCTACTCAGGAGGCTGAGGCAGGGGAATCGCTTGAACCCAGGAAGCAGAGATTTCAGTGAGCTGAGATTACACCACCGCACTCCAGCATGGGCAACAGGGCGAAACTCTGCCTCAAAAAAAAAAAACCAGGCTAGCCTCTTGAAAGATGAGAGACCCCATGAAGGAGAGCCCAGTTATCTCAGCTGAGACCATCCTAAACCAACCTATAGCTGGCTGACCACCAAACATGTAAGCCCAGCCAAGATCAGCAGAGCTGCCCAATTCACCCATAGATCCATGAGCTAAGTGTTGAAAAGCCTTGTTACACAGCAATAGCTAACTGATAGAGAGCATTAGTGCAGTGATGAAGAATGTGCCCAGTGCCGAAAGGATTCATAGGAACTGTTGAAAAGCCAGCACAGGGGAAAAAAAACACAAGGAAAACTAATGATACTTAGCTATATGACAGACACTATGCTAAGTAACATAGTATCACAAAGTTTAAAAAATAGCATTCGGCCAGGAATGGTGGCTCACACCTGTAATCCCAGCACTTTGGGAGGCTGAGATGGGTGGATAAGCTGAGGTGAGGAGTGTGAGACCAGCCTTAACATGGTAAAACCCCATCTCTACTAAAACTATAAAAATTAGCCGGGTGTGGTGACAGGCGCCTGTAATCCCAGATCACTCAGGAGCCTGAGGCAGGAGAATTGCTCCAAGCCAGAACGCGGAGGCTGCAGTGAGCCAATATCATGTTACTGCACTCCAGCCTGGGCAACAGAGCAAGACTCAATCTCAAAAAAAAAAAAAAAAAAAAAAAAAAAAAAAAAAAAAAAAAAAAAAAAAACACAGCTTTCAAGTTCGAGACCAGCCTGGCCAACAAGGCAAAACTCCGTCTCTACTAAAAATACAAAAATTAGTAGTTCATGGTGGCATATGCCTATAATCCCACCTACTAAGGAGGCTGAGGCACAAGACTTGCTTGAACCCAGGAGGCAGGGGTTGCAATGTGCCAAGATCGTGCCATTGCACTCCAGCCCTGGGTGACAGAGGGAAACTCTGTCTACAAATACAGCTTTCAGGCTGGGTCCAGTAGGTCTATAATCCTTTGGGAGGCCGAGGTGGGCAGATGACTTAAGCCCAGGAGTTCAAGACAAGTTTGGGCAACATGGTGAAACCTTGTCTCTACAAAAACAGTTTTTAAAAATTAGCCATGTACTTGTAGTTCCAGCTACCTGGGAGGCTGAGGTGAGAGGACCTCTGGAGTCCAGGAGATAGAGGCTGCAGTGAGCCATGATCACATCACTGCAATGCTTGGGTAAGAGCAAAAACCCTGTCTCAAAAAAACCCCACAAATACAGCTTTCATGCGCCAAAGAAGAAATGTGCCATGGCCATATAGCTTACAAAGCGGTGGACCCAAGACTTGAACCTAGGTCCATGTCATTTTTAAAGGTAAGGTTTCCATTGCTATGCTGTACCACAAGAAAGGGTGGGGGAAGCAAAATAAATTAGTGAGAGGATTCTTGTTACAAATTCTGGGGCTCCAAAATTGAAGTTGCTTAACTAAGTTGATTTATGTCATCATTCATTCATTTATATTATCTGTATGTTACACTTGGGTTCTTGATGTTCATTTTAGACCATTCAAAACCCATGAAAGGGTAAAAGTGCTATCCACATGCCGGGTCGAGGAGTCCCTAAATCACCTAAACTGAACAGTAAACCTTGGGATGGAGGAAACAGAAAGCGCATTTTCAGAAGTTTGTTAAAACGATTTCAAATTCCCAGGTGTCCACAAAAGCCCACCTCACCACCACCTCGCTGCACCTGGCAGGTTTACAGCAAAGACTGAGAGAAAGACGCCAACCTCGACCTGCTGGCGGCCCCTCTGCAAACACAGCAGTATGTACACATCCCGGTCTACACTTCCTGCTGCCCTGCTCTTTTCCCTTCTCCCTGCCTCCTGGATTCAAGCCATATAGACTCCAGCCAAGTTATACAAAGAATGGTGACTAGAAGAATCCAGGGAAGCTCACAGGACTGAAGAATCGGGCTGGGATGGAACCTCAAGCAGGGCAGCTCTGGAAATCTCGGTTGCGGGAAACCGAAAATGGTCTCTGGCTGTTTCTGCAACTGCGAATCAGCTATAACCAATTCCAGGCTTTGCTGTTGTTGTGTCTGCTCTGCATTCCATTTCAGAGACAGAAAAAGTAAATAATTCGGTTACTAGCCTTGCCTGGGTTATGTACCTTTGGCTCAGTCATGCCATTTGGCTAGAGGAGAGCAGGCGTCTGGGTCGATGGCCCCAGAATACTAAAACAGCTGAGGTGGGACACTACCAAAAAGAAATGGGGCCGGGCGCGCTGGCTCACATCTGTAATCCCAGCACTTTGGGAGGCCGAGGCAGGCGGATCACTTGAGGTCAGGAGTCCAGGACAGCCTGGCAAACATGGTGAAACCCCATCTCTACTAAAAATACAAAATACAAAACAGAAAAATGAGCCAGGCGTGGTGGCGCATGCCTTTATTCCCAGCTACTAGAGAGGCTGAGATAGGAGAATCGCTTGAACCGGGAGGCAGAGGTTGCAGTGAGCCAAGATTGCACCACTGCACTCCAGCCCGGGAGGCAGAGCAAGACTCCATCTCAGAAAGAGAGAGAGAGAGAAGATGCTCTTACTAGATGCCTCCTGAGCATACTTCCTTCAAGTCTCATCACAAAAGGAATGGACAGGAGCAGCTCAGAGTGGCCATCGCGGATACCTAATCTAATGGGAGGGCCTCCCCAAGGCAGGGACGTCTGCACTGAGCCCTGAAGGATAAGTAAGCGGGTGTAGGCTTGAGTGTGGGAGAGCTCTGAGCAAACTGGGAACCTTCCAGATTGCCTTCCCTGCTCCCAAGGCTCCTCACATGGACACCGGTAGCCTGTCGTCCAGCATTCATCCCCTTGTGATAACACCTCCCAAAATCCACTGCACAGCCCTCCCCCACTCTCAGCCATCTTGTTTGGGCCTTTGGCTATGAACCCCCAGTTCCCAGGGAGCAGAGTCTGTGAGGCGGGGTTTAAACCAGAGCGCTGGTCCTGTCTGTTTGGCCACTGTGATTGGTCAGGGAGTTCATGTGACCTGAGCCACACCAACCAGAGTGAACCTCAAGATTCTAGAAGAACTGTGATTTTTTTCCCCCACCAGACTTTAACCAGAATGGTGTAAGGTGTGGAACAGTTGAAGCCATTTTGCTATCACATGGAGCCTCAGAACAAAACCAATGCTCGGACAAGAGCCTAGGCCAGGATCTGTAATAACTGGGTCACGCTGAGCCTAAAGCTAGGAAATCTCTGAGTCTTCCCAGTGACACGAGCCAGTAAGTTCCACTGGGCTTCGGCAGGCCCTCCCCTGCAACGCACTTACCATCTGGGATGAGAATCAGAGTCTTTCACCTTAGAGGCCATCAAGCCTCGCTCCCCTTCCATTTTACTGATGGGAAAACCGAGGTCTAAAGTGATGGAAAAATTACCTACAATCTCAAGATTGTAACCATCAGGCCAAGAGCTAAAAGTTTGGGGAGGTTTCTGCCATGCCTCGACGTCTCTCCAGGTGGATCTGCTCCATGGACTCGCAAAGTAAGTGTTAAGTCAGCCGCTGAACCCTCTCTCCCCTCACCCCCAGTCAAGTTTAAGACAAAACTGTTGCCTTTTTTTTTTTTTTTTGGAGACAGAGCTTGGTTCTTGTCACCTAGGCTGGAGTGCAATAGCACAGTCTCCGCTCACTGCAACCTCCGCCTCCCGGGTTCAAGCAATTCTCCTGCCTTAGCCTCCTGAGTAGCTGGGATTACAGGTGTCTGCCTGTAATTTTTGTATTTTTAGTAGCAATGGAGTTTCACCATGTTAGCCAGGCTGGTCTCAAACTCCTAACTTCAGGTGATCCATCCACTCAGATCCCCAAAGTGCTGGGACTGCAGGCATGAGCCACCGCACCTGGCCAAGGGCTGTTGCTTTTGTCATCCCCCTGGGATTTATTAGTGAAGCAACAGTTTCTGGTTTGGTTCTTCACAAACCTACTACATTAGTTTCCTAGAGCTGCTGTAATAAATTACCATAGACTTGTAGCTGAAAACAACAAAAATGTATTTTCTCACAGTTCAGGAGGCCAGAAGGCAAAAATCAGCAGGAGTCAGTTGCATTCACTCCCCTGGAGGAATCTCTTCTGTGCCTCTCTCCAAGTTTCGGGAGCTTGCCAACAGTCCTTGGAGTTTCTTGACTTGGTGCTGCACCAACTCTATTTCTACCTTCTGCCTCCGTCTTCACAGGGTCTTCCAGCCATCTGTGCCCCCTCTGTGTCTCTGCGTCACCAACTCTCCCTCTCCTTATAAGGACACAAGTCATAGGACTGAGGGCCCACCTTAATCCAGTATGAACCCATTTTAACTCAATACCCATGCAATAATCCTATTTCCAAGTGAGGTTATATATTCTGGGGTTCAGCGTATGAATTTGAGGGCATACTACTCAACCCAGTACACCTACTATGTGCTGGCCATCGTGCCCCATGCCATGTGACATACCAAAGATGTACTGGAATGGAGTGGTATGTCTAGTAATAACATGAGCCATGGGCTCACATCCATTCAGTGCACACTTAATGAGCACCTACTGTGTGCCATGCATTGTGCTAGGGGCCAGAGGACCAAGGATGCCTATGACACAGCCCCAGTGCTTGGACAGCTCCCAGTGCAGGGAAGGAGCCTGGGGTCTGGCAGGGCTATCTATGAGCAGTTAGGAGAGTATGGTTCCAGTCCTGTCTCGCCCTTCTATAAACTGTGTGACCCTGAGCAACTCATTCCTCTCACGACCTATTTCATTCTGTGTAACATGAGGGGGAGTAGACAATCTCTAAGGTATTTAGAAGCTCTGAAGTTTTGAGAGCCGTTTTTAATGTGGGTGAAAATGCTCTGTAAACCACAAACTGCAATATACACAAGGAGAGGTAGAATAGCATTAATAGTTAAGCGAGTAAATCAGTTGGCCTAGGGTTCAAATCCTAGCTCCGCCACTTATCAGTCCCTATGACCTTAGGCAAGTTGACTTTACCTCTCCAGACCTCAGTTTCCTCTTCTGTAAAATGGAATAAGGATGCCCAATTCACAGAGGTATCATGGGGATTAGAGGAGTTAATCCACACAGTGTTGAGGCCAGGGCAGGGCACACAGCAAGTGCCCAAAAACTATTAGCAACGATTATCCCTAGACATTCTCCCTCCTACCAACGGCTTACGGCTTAGCTGGGCAATAAGACTAATGGGTGAAAAAGCTACATAAAAAGACCAGATAATGGATCAGCCAGAGGGTTCTCAAGTGCCAGTGTGGAGAGAACCCTGGGACTGGGGCTATCCAACCCTAGGCACATATCTGCCCTTCAACAGCAGGGTGGAGAGCAGCAAGGCCAGGGTCACTTCATAGGCCCAAGGACCTAGAAGACCAACTGGAAAACTCTTTGGGAGTGAGGTGAGCTCATGCAACAGGACAAACTTCTACTCAGAAGTAAAACTAGACTGAGTTCAAATCCAGCTCTTACCTCCACACTGGGTGGCCTTGAACCAAAGAATTAACATCTCTGTGTCTCAATTCCCTCCTCTGCAAAATAAGGATATGATGGTAGGCTCTACCTCACAGCATTGTTGTGAGGACTGACATGTATATGAAACACCTGGCGTGAAGCCAATGTCCAGTAAATATTAGCTGTTGGTAACATACCCTCTGCCAAGAGGGACAGACACCATTACTCCCAACGGATTAGGATGGGGGAAACATCGCTCCTGCTCAGAGCTTAGTCAGATACGCATTTCAGGAGTTTTGCGAAGTGATGCTTTTTACTACTTGGATTAGTCCATTCTCACACTGCTACAAAGAACTACCTGAGACTGCGTAATTTATTTTAAAAAGAGGTTTAGCTGACTCACAGTTCTGCAGGCTGTACAGGAGGAAACTTACAATCATGGCAGAAGGCGAAGAACGAGTCATGTCTTACATGGCTGGAGAGGGAGGAAGGGAGCAAAGCGGGAGGTGCTACACACTTTTAAACAAGCAGATCTCAGGAGAACTCTGTCATGAGACAGCACTGGGGGATGATGCTAAATCATCAGAAACCATCCCCGTGATCCAATCACCTCCCACCAGGCCCCAGCTCTAACACTGGGGATTACAATTCAGCATAGGATTTGGGTGGGGACACAGAGCCAAACCCTATCACTACTGTACATCTCAACAGATCCAAAAAGGCCGGCACCATCCAAAGTCAGACACTGCCCAGAAGCCAGACCAGGCATGCAAGGTGGTACCTCATAAGTGTCATTGCGAAAGGGGAGCCAGCTCTATGCCAGTCCCCTGCCTCTTTCCTGTTCTTGGCTGAAGAATCCCCTCCTCTCGTTTCTGGCCACAGATCTCCTGCTTTAGGAATTGTTTGTCCTCATTCCGACTCTCCCATTCCCAATCCTTGTCGGGCCTTTGGAATTCCCCACCCCACCTTCAGCTCATCAATATGGGTTCACTCTCTGACAACTGAATCCTCTGCATTGCTGGAAACCACCCAGTCCCAAGCCTTTCTGGAACCTTCAACATGAGTTCTAGCAACACTGAATTGCCCGACAGAGCACTGTTTGCATTAGGACTTTCCTTGACAGCCAAAAACAGCATACTACCCTAGAGAGGTTTAAACTGATAGGGATTATTCATCTCCTACAATAAGGCTTAGGCAGCCCAGAGCTGGGAGGGTGGCGTAGTCAAGTTCTAAAGGACTCAGGACAGCTCCAAGCTTCTATTCTGCCATCCTGGGTTTTCCTCTTTACAGCTTTTGCCTCATGGCCACAAGATGACTGCTGCCTCTCCAGACATTGGTTCTGCATTATAGGCAGAACAAATAAGGGGGGGAAAAAAGGAAAAAATTCTCTACCTATGGAAAAAAAAAAAACTCCCAGAAATCCTCAGCTTACTACTCACTGGCCAAAATTATGTCACATGGTTACCTCTAGCTGCAAGTAACCAGTTTGAGGTGAAACATGTTGACAAGTTGACTTACAAACAAAACATGGGTAAGTTAGTAAAAAGGAAGAATTGTTTGTTTTGACACAGTCTCACTCTGTCGCCCAGGCTGGAGTGCAGTGGCACAATCTCAGCTCACTACAACCTCCACCTCCCAGGCTCAAGCAGTTTTCCTATCTCAGCCTCCCAAGCAGCTGGGACTAGAGGCACGCGCCACCACGCTGAGCTAATTTTTGTTTTTTTAACAGAGATGGGGTTTCACCATGTCTGCCAGGCTGGTTTCAAACTCCTGCCCTCAAGTGATCTGCCCACCTCAGCCTCCCAAAGTGCTGGGATTATAGGCATGAGCCACCATGCTCGGCCAAGAAGAATAACTTAATATGGAGTAAACCAGAGGTTTACAAATAACAATACAAATAGCAAAAAACAAATAGCAATACAACCAGTGAACCAAATCTGGCCCACTACTTATTTTTTAAATTATTGATATATCATAATTGTCCTTTCAGTTACACGTGATATTTTGATACATGTATATATAATGTGTAATGATTAAATCAGAGTAATTGGGATAGCCATTACCTCGAACATTACCTATCTTTTGTGTTAGGAGCATTACAATTCTTCTCTTCTAGCTATTTTGAAATATACAATAAATTCTTGTTAAGTATAATTCCTCTACTGTACTATTTAATACTAAAACTTAGTCCTTCTATCTAACTGTATTTTTGTACCCATTAACCAACTTCTCTCCATCCCTCCTTTTTCTAAACAAAGTGTTATTGAAATGCAGCTGCACCCATTACAATACTTTAATAGCAGTGTTGAGTAGCTTCAACAGATACTATATGGCCCACAGAGTCTAAAACATTTACTCTCTGGCCTTTTACAGAAAATGTTGCCAACTCCTGAAATAGATGATTGGTAATATCTGCCACAAGTACTAGCAAAGGAAGACATACTTTTTTTTCTGGAAATAACTTACTGTTTTTAAAAGAGCATTCCAGTAATAATGAGGAAAAAAAAGATTTTTGCTCTGCTTACATGTATTTTGTAGTTACATATTAATTTTTATTTTGAATTATATGTGGGATGAATGAGAAGCCTTACAAACTTTTCAGGGATTAGGGTTAAAAGTTCTTAAATTGGCCCCGATTTCCAGGCATTCCTACCCACTATCTGACTTCCATTCATTCCACAAAGAGGTACTAGGCACCTACTGTGGCAGGCATTGTGCTAGATCCTGGATAAGGACAGGATGGACAGATGGATGGATGGATGGATGGATGGATGGATGGATGGAAGGATGGATGGAAGGATGGATGATTGATGGATGGATGGATAGATGGATGGATGGTGGATGGATAGATGATGGATGAATGGATGGATGGATGGATGGATGGTGGATGGATGGATGGATGGATGGATGATTGATGGATGGTGGATGGATAGATGATGGATGGATGGATGGATGGTGGATGGATGGATGATGGATGGATGGATGGATGGATGATTGATGAATGGATGGATGGATGGATGGATGATTGATAGATGGATGGACGGATAGATGGATGGATGGTGGATGGATAGATGATGGATGGATGGATGGATGGATGGTGGATGGATGGATGGATGATTGATGAATGGATGGATGGATGATTGATGGATGGATGAATGGATGGATGGATGGGAAACTGCAAGAGAGAAAGCAAAAGAGAGAGACAAGAACAGAGAGATTAGACTAAACAATTTCATAGCTTCTGAATTGTGCCTAGAAAATATGTGTGTGAGGAGGAAATTACATTCCAGTAGGCATGTGGATAAAGGCCTTGCTGCTGTAGCAAAGAGACCCCTTTAGAACTGTGTAGGTATTCAGGAACCTAAGTTGATTTCCTGCAGTCCACACTGGCAGGTGGCTCTGCTCCACAGAATCAGAGACCTTGGCACTTTCCATCACATTCCTCCACAACCCCTAAGACACTGTCCTTGTCCTCATGGTCAAGACTGGGTTTTAGATTTATTTGGTTTCTAGTTTATGGGAAGAGGAAGAAAAAGCATGCAGGAACACACTCCTAAAGTTTTTTTAAGACCCTGACCTAGAAAGTAGCATATCTCACCTGTTGCTACAGACTGAAGGTATCCCTCCAAAATTCATACACTCAAATGAACCCTTAGGCCTCAACGTGATGGTATTTGGGGATGGGTCTTTGAAAGGTAATTACGTTATGAGACTGGAGCCCACACGGTGGGATTAGTGCTCCTATAAGAAAAGACATGAATCCTACCCCCACTCCACCCCCATCTATCTGCCAGGTGAAGATATAAGGACAAAGCAGCCTTCTGCAAACAGGAAATAGCTCCTCACCAGACACCAGATCTACCTGGGCCTTGATCTTGGACCTCCCAACCTCCAGACTGTGAGAAATACATACTTGCTGTTTAAGTCATCCAACCTATGGTATTTTTGTTATAGCACGCTGAACTCACCAAGACACCTCCCTCCACCATCCACCAAGTCACATGGTTCAGCTACTTAGAAGGAAGGCTGGGAAATGTAGTCTTTGATGGGGCAACCATGAGACTAGCTACAATCCAATTATTTTGGATGAATGGGGGAGTGAATTTTTGTAGACAACTAGGAGTGTCTATCACATAGGGTAGGTTCATGAGTCCTTGTTGAACTCAGAGGGTGAGACAGTCAATGTCTGTGTGTTCCCGGAAGTTCTCAAGCCATATAGGTACAGATCTACTGACCCCTGTACCTGGGAAGTTAGTTCTGTTCACTGTGACTGGTAGAAACAATTTCCTGCTTACATTATTAGTGGCTCCCAGCCAAGGCAAGAAAATGAGGCCACACCCATAAAGGCACTATTACAACCCTTCAGCTGCCACGTTGATGATCTTATGCTCCTCATCACACCAAATTAACACCCTGAGTAATCACTCTTGGCAAGATCTAAAACTTCACCCTTTGTGGATGGTTTAAACAACTGATATTTCTTAAAGAAATTCAAAAGCAAACTGTTTATGCAAGGTACACAATTCCTGGGGTCCTCAGACCCCCTAAGAAATATCCCACCACTCCTTTCCCTTGTAAGGGATAAAACGCATTAGAATCCGGGAAACTTGCTGTACTGGCCTGTTAACAACCTTAATCCAAGGGAGTGACACTAACGACAGGATTTCAGTTATGATATAAGATGAGAGACTGGAGACAGGGGTGTACTTTGGCCTCCATAGAGAGCCCAGACTGCCCCACACACACGCAGCACTGACTGCTCCTGAGCCTATATATAATGTATATAGCTCCCTCCAGCTCAAGGTCGCAGTAGTCATCAGTCAAATTAATTCCTGCTAATGTGCCAAGGAGAAGGCCCTTCCAGGTCACCAGGACCTCTCAGAGACAAGTTTGTCCTCTCTGTCATTAATTTATTTGTCATGGTGAACTCTCGGGCATGAGAGGAGGGACTGGAACAGGTACACATCACTCTTAATAAACCAAAACCCACACCTTCAAAGGAAAATCCCAGAGGCAGACGCTCCAGGTGGGATTCAGCTCAATCCCTTTTAAGCCTTTCCTTCCCCACAAGGATATTTCGGTTCCAAAAGTGACAAGGTAACCAGATGGTGTCCTCCAGGTGGAGAACAGCCCCATAACTAGGAAGTGGAGTTCAACCCTTGAGGAGGAATGGGGAGCGCCAGTACCCGGAGAGAAACTTTTTTTTATTTTTTTAAATTTTTAAAAAACCATCAAGGACTAAAAAAAGTAAGGAAACTCTTATAACGGATCCTCGTGTGTCTACGCCCAGCTTCAACTATCAACGTGGCTTATCTTGTTTAATCTATCGACCTTTTTAAAAAATCTTTCTAAGGTCGGGCGTAGTGACTCATGCTTGTAATCCCAATGTTTTAGGAAGCCGAGGCCGGCGGATCACCTGAGGTCAGCAGTTGGAGAACACCCTGGCCAACACAGCGAAACCCCGTCTCTACTAAAAACACAAAAATTAACCGGGCATGGTGGTGGACGCCTATAATTCCAGTTCTTCTGGAGGCTGAGGCAGGAGTATCGCTTGAACCAGGGAGGCGGAGGTTGCAGTGAGGTGAGATCGCATCACTGTACTCCAGCCTGGGCGACAGAGTGAGACTCCGTCTCAAAAAGAATAAATACATAAAAATTAAAAATAAAAATAAAATTGGTATTTTAAAACAAACCCCAGACATGACATCATCTTACGCATTAATTAAATGGCACTAATTAAATGGTGCTTGCAATATTACAAACACGAGGTTCGACCATACCACCTAGAGTTCTGGGCAAGAAAGCTGGGACCCACAGGTCAAGCCCAGCCCCTTAGTTTTACCATGAAAAGAACTCAGGCCACCGGAGGAGGTAGCCTGCCCAAAGCAGGTGCTAGAGTGCGAACCAGAGAAGTCGGTCCTCCTGGTGAGTGGCGGACCCGGGGCTAGACTTCCTAGGCCCCGGCCGTGGAAGGGGCGAAGGACACTCCCCTCGCTGCCCGCTGCAAGAAACGGGCGGTCCCCGCACGCACTTCTGGAAATGCAAGCCGGGAGCGCGGCGGGCCAAGAATACAGCCAGGTCCCGGGACCTGCCAGCTGCGGTAACTGAAGCGGGGGTCCCGGACGGGCGGGGTTACCAGGGACAGGAGTAGCCTTGGAAAGAGGAGGGGGCCTCCTCCCACGACCGGGGTGATCGCCGCCTCTCCGCCGCACCCCCGGGCCCTATGCCCTGAGCAGGCCGGCGAGGCTGGCAAGGCGCCCGGGCCCGGGGCGGAAAGCAGGAAGTCGACCCCGCGGGCGCGGCCCAGGGTGCGGCGCTGCAGGTGCAGCGCGGGGTGGCGGGGCGGGCGCCCAGTGCACCCCGGAGGAGGTGAGCGCCAGGTCGCCTTCGCGGCCCAGGGACGCAGGCCGGGGCGCCGGAGCTGACGGCTGGGCCGGGCGAGGCAACAGTATTTTCTGGAAAGGGTAAGAGATGCTGCCTTGAGCCTTTGGATGCTTGGATCCGGGCCGCCCAGGTCTCGGTAGGGGCACAGGGAAGACAACTGAAGTCCAAGAGCGGCGACGTGGCCTCCGGCCTCTGGGAGCGCTGCGGGGGTCTCGGACTCAGGAGGGGGCCTGGGGGCGGTGAAAATGGGGGAAAGGAGGGACCCCAAAATTGCTGTGGAAGAGTGAGCTCGGGCTGGCAGAGGGACGCGGGGCTGCAACGCGTGTCTCCGGAGGCGGCGGGGTCCAGGCTTGTGGAGCGCGGCCCCGGTCCTGGGTCAGGGTTCCGGGACGTGGACCTGCGAGCCGAGCCGGGCCGACCAGAGCCGAGCCGAGTTGCGGGACGGAGGCTCCGGGGCAGACGGAGCTGATGGTGGGGGGGCGAGGGTGATGGACCCATCTCAGGAAGCGGGACGAGGCTCTAGCACCCAGAAAAACCTTCGGTGGAGCCAAGTCTCCCCCCAGCCAGCAGCAGGCGGCGGAGAGCATGGACCGGGATGGCAACTGGCGAGCGCCGCCTCGCCGGGGCTGTAGCTTTAAGGGCGGCGCGGGGCGTGCGGGACCTTTAAGGCGGGGCCGGGGGCGTGTCAGGAAGTGAGTCCTGGGCCCGCCTCTTGGGGAGGCGGCCTCGGCTGTCCGGAGGCTCCCGGGCTGGGCGGGAGAAGGCGGCGCGGCGTGGGCGCCGGCCCAGCCCCCTCCCGGGTCCTGCAGCCCCCAGCCCCTCTGACCCCTCCCCAGTCCCCAGCCCCCAGCCCCTCTGACCCCTCCCCAGCCCCCAGCCCCTCTGACCCCTCCCAGCGCTCCCTCCAGCCGCGCCCGGCCTCCGGCTGCTCCCTGCACACCTCCCTCTCCCTTCCACAGCAGCCCATGCCGCCCTCTCTCCGCACCTCTTCACCCTCGGCCCCGCGCCCTTTTCCTGCACCTTCGCCCCGCGTTCCTCTTCCTGCTCCGTCCTGCCGTTCCTCTCCCCTCCCTTCTCTCTGCGACTCCTTCCTGTTAGGCCCCAGCCTCCTCTCCCCTCACAGGTCTTCTCTGTCCTGGCCTCACCGTCTTAGCCTATCCCTCCCCCTTGCCCTGTGTCTTGTCTCAGGAGCCCCCTCGGGGTGGGAGCAGGTTGCGGGGCGGCACAGCTGGGCTCACCCCAGAGCAGAAGCTCTCTATCCATGAGGACGCTGGGGAGGCCTCTAGGCCAGCCCCCATATGACAATTGAGGGCTGCGGCTTGCAGAGAACACAAGTGAGCTCACTGCCCTGGACTCCAGGGAATCAGAGTTCTGGCCGCGGGGTGACCCAGCTCCTCTGCTACCATGAACAGGGCCCCTCTGAAGCGGTCCAGGATCCTGCACATGGCGCTGACCGGGGCGTCAGACCCCTCTGCAGAGGCAGAGGCCAGCGGGGAGAAGCCCTTTTTGCTGCGGGCCTTGCAGATCGCGGTGGTGGTTTCCCTCTACTGGGTCACCTCCATCTCCATGGTGTTCCTTAATAAGTACTTGCTGGACAGCCCCTCCCTGCAGCTGGACACCCCCATCTTCGTCACCTTCTACCAGTGCCTGGTGACCACACTGCTGTGCAAGGGCCTCAGCGCACTGGCCACCTGCTGCCCTGGTGCCGTGGACTTCCCCAGCCTGCGCCTGGACCTTAGGGTGGCCCGCAGCGTCCTGCCCCTGTCGGTGGTCTTCATCGGCATGATCACCTTCAATAACCTCTGCCTCAAGTACGTCGGGGTAGCCTTCTACAATGTGGGCCGCTCGCTCACCACCGTCTTCAACGTGCTGCTCTCCTACCTGCTCCTCAAGCAGACCACCTCCTTCTATGCCCTGCTCACCTGCGGCATCATCATCGGTGAGTGGCAGCTGGGGCCGCGGGGGATAGAGTGGTCATGGGGACTAACACCCTGAACAACAACCCTTCTAGGCATCCTAGGACTTCATCTGTCCCAGTTTCATTGGTGCAGCAGTCATAGGAGAAAGAGCCTCGGGGCACAGAGAGAGCAAGTCACTTACTAAAGGTCACCCAGTAAGTTAGGAGCCCAGCCAGGGCAAGAACACTAATAATAATAACAGCAACAACAGCAGCAAAAGCAACTGACATTTGTCGAGTGATTAAAATGTGCCATGCACATAGATTTTAGCCATATTAACTCACCTAATCCTTGTAACAAGATGGGATTATAATTCACGTTTCACAGAGGGAAAAACCAAGACACAGAGAGGTTAAGTAATTTGTCCGAGATCATCCAGCTAGTAAGTGGCAGAGCTGGGATCTGAACTCAAGCAATCTGGCTTCACACTTCACACGCCCAACCTCTGTACTCTGTTGTTTCTCAAGAGCTCAAGTGTCCTGATTTCCCATCTGGTGCTCTCAGCAGAAGGCAATACATCTTTTAATAAACATACCAGCACTCTCTGCCAGCTCAGGATAGCACCTGAACAGTAGCAAGCGATACGCTTTGAGACGCCTCCACTGTCTTCCCGGACTTGACCCTTAAAAAATAATTATTATTATTATTTTTTTTTTTGAGATGGAGTTTCGCTCTTGTTACCCAGGCTGGAGTACAATGGCGCGATCTCGGCTCACCGCAACCTCCGCCTCCTGGGTTCAGGCAATTCTCCTGCCTCAGCCTCCTTAGTAGCTGGGATTACAGGCACGCGCCACCATGCCCAGCTACTTTTTTTTTGTTTTTTTAGTAGAGACGGGGTTTCACCATGTTGACCAGGATGGTCTCGATCTCTTGACCTCGTGATCCACCCGCCTCGGCCTCCCAAAGTGCTGGGATTACAGGCTTGAGCCACTGCGCCCAGCCAAAAAATAATTATTATTGATGGGGAAATTGTGCTAATTATTTCACATGTAGCATCTCCTTTGTTCTCCCAAAGGACTCCTGGGCTGTGGCATCACTACCAGTGGTCACCTCCATACACACAGGGAAACAGAAGCTCAGAGAAGTTATGTTACGTGCCCAGGGCCACACAGCTAGCAAGTAGCTAGGCTGGGATGCAAACCCAGATTGGCCATACTCCCAGGTCTGTCCTTCTCCCCACTCTGCTCTTCTTGGAGGTTAGAACTTCAGCATTCAATACAGTAGCCATTGGCCACTTATTTAAATTAATTAAAACTCAGCAAAATGTTAAACATTCATTTCCTCGTTTGCAGATGTTACAACCTGATTCTCTAGCCACATTGCAAGGGCTCAGCAGCCACATGTGGCTGAGGGCTATGGTATTGGACAGCACAGGGTATAGAACATAGCCAGCACTGCGTATTTTACTGGGCCCCATACTGGGTTAGAGAGCCTCCAGCATCCCATTCCCTCTGAGTCTTCCCAGGGCTGTGTCATCTAGGAATGGATTCTTCATTCAAACCTGTACAGGTTTTCCCTGGTGCCATAAAGTTTATTATGTGGCCTACATATCATATTCTTTGCTGGTGGCTCAGAGTCCCAGGCCAGATGCATCAGTTGGTGGGGGAAGGGACCCATCCCAGGCCACCTGTCCTAGAAAATGTTTCTTCTTGTTGAGCAACTGCTGGATCTAGGGCTGCTGGGTCTAGGTCCAAGAGGAGAGAGGGGAGAAGGTCATGGTTAGAGTGGAAAGAGTAGCCAAGACCCTTCCCTGCCAGAGCTCTGGCAGCCTGCTTCCACTTCCACCTCTGGGGAGCAGGTGCACCTCCCCTCCACCCTGTCCTCCTCAGATGCCCCAGGACTCTCTACTACATTCCTGCTGACCCTCCCAGGAATGGACTGGGGGGGTGGAGCCTCCCAGTAGGAGAATTTGCTTGCAGGAAGGTGAAGTCACTAGAGTAACTGGGCCCAAATCCCAGAAGTAATCCAAGTAGCTTATGGTGAGGTAGCTTCTGAGAACGCTGCATTCACTGGCCTGCCTGACTGGGACAGGGGCCAGGGAGGTAGGAGCTCTCTGCTGGCTCAGGACCTGGTCCCCTATCGGCAGTGTTTCCTCTTTCTTTCTCCTTGTGGGGGAAGACGAGCCTCAGGCAAGTATTCTAGGCCTCCCCTCCCCTAGAGCTGTGGTGAGTGAGTCGAATTTCTCCCGAAGGCAGCCTCCCCACATCACGTAGTACCTTTCAAAGCTTCTGGGCTGGGCGCTGTGGCTCAGGCCTGTAATCCCAACACTCTGGGAGGATGAGGCAGATAGATCACCTGAGGTCAGGAGTCCGAGACCAGCCTAGCCAACATGGTGAAATCCTGTCTCTACTAAAAATACAAAAAATTAGCTGGGCGTGGTGGCATGTACCTGTAATCCTCAATACTCAGGAGGCTGAGGCAGGAGAATTGCTTGAACCCGGGAGACAGAGGTTACATTGAGCCAAGATTGTGCCATTGCACTCCAGCCTGGGTGATAAGGGTAGACCTCATCTAAAAAAAAAAAAAAAAAAAAAAAAAAAAAAAAAAAAAAAAAAAAAAAAAAAAGAAAGTTCCCTCTGGCTGAGAGTCACTCTGGAATCTAGAACATTGAGGTTGCATTTGCTTCTAGACTCAGAAGGTAACCAGCAGGAGGGCTGGGGGTGCTCCAGCCAAGCAGATGAGTGGGTGGTGCAGCCCTCTGCCCCCTTCACTCCACCCCCCAGTAGGCCTGTGGGTAGCCCTTGTGCAAAGGTTCTGCCAAGAAAGAGAAGGGCTGGGCTCAGTAGTTGCGCTGGGCATGGTGGTTCACGCCTATAATCTCAGGACTTGGGGAGGCTGAGGCAGGCGTATCACCTGAAGTCAGGAGTTCGAGACCAGCCTGGCCAACATGGGGAAGCCCTGACTCTACTAAAAATACAAAAATTAGCCAGGCATGGTGGTGCGTACCTGTAATCCCAGCTGCTCAGGAGGCTGAGGCACGAGAATCACTTGAACCCGGAAGGTGGAGGCTGTAGTGAACCAAGATCGCACCACTGTACTCCAGCCTGGGTGACAGAGAAAGACTCTGTCTCAAAAAACAAATTAAAAAGAGAGGAGTGCTGCATGTTGAGTGCCTATGATGTAGGCGGTATCCTGCCTCCTTTAATACAGCCACCTCCGTAACAACTTTCATTCATTCATTCATTCATTCCACAGCTAGTAACTAGTGGCTAAACACATGCCAGGCACTGTGCCAGGCTTTGGGGATACAAGACTGGAAAAGGTAACTTCGGCTCCTACACTCCTGGAGGGCGTGGTGGTGACAGATACACTAGTATGGTAAGGGCTGCGGGAGCTTTGAGGGTGGGAGGGGACCCAGGGACAGGGCAGTCTAAGCAGGCCTTCTGGAGGAAGTTTAGAAACTGGGTTTAGAGGAAGAAGTACGGACAGAAGGAAGAGCACGTGCATGCTGGGCTACAGCAAGACTCACCAGACACGAGGCTGCCTAGTCAGGCAACCTCCACATGGTGCAGGCCCAGAGAGCCGTGGTGAGTAAGTCGAATTTCTCCTGAAGGCAGTGGAGAGCCACAGAGAGAATTCACGCCAAGGCACGGCCTGGGCAGATCTGGACTTTAGAACGATCATTGCAGCTGCAAGTCGGAGAGTAGATTGGCTAGAGTGGAGGTTAGGAAGGTGACCCAGATCTTTACAGATGAAGAAAACTGGAGCTCAGAGACGTTAAGTAACTTCTCCCGGGCCACTCAGCTTCTAAATTGCAGAGCATGATTGGAGGCCAAATCCCTCTGACCCCAAAGCTTTCCCCACTACCCCGTGTTGCCGAATGCTGTGGCAGGAAGTATAACGGGCATCATTCAGCCCCTGCCTTCTGGGAGCATGGGATCTGGCTGAAAAGACCAGACTGTCACCATAGTTAGGGGCCTAGCAGCCCAGAGCAGGCTAGGGGCTTTGAAGGAAAGTGAGGCAGTAAGAGGCCAGGTTCTGGAGCTATCAGGAAAGGATTCCCCTAGAGAGGCCAGCTTTGACCTTGACGGATGGGTAGAATCTCCCAGAAAGGAGGAGGGTGTTTCTGGCAAAGGACATGAGCAAAGACACTGAGGCCCAGAGTTAGAAGCAGGGAGGCTGGGACGACCACAGGACAGAGGAAGGGCTGGCAAGGGTGCATGCCAAGGAGTATAGACCCAATGGCAGAAGTGGGGAGCCGTAGAAGCTGTTTGAGCAGGAGGTGACACAAGAGTCCCAGAATCATTGCCCCAAATGACACAAGTGATTCTAACTTAATGCTCCCCATGATGACATCATAGGCTCCCATTCTATGCAAGCTTAGACGCTGAAAATCATTTACTCAGGGCCACCTTAAGTCACTAAGTGGCACTCATCCTTTGGAACTCCGTTCAAATGTTACTTTCAGATGCCCCAGGTCAGCACAGTCACCCACTTATGGGTTCTCACAGCACCCTGTACTGCTTTATGGAACTCATTACAGTTCTTACAATTGTAATTAAAGAAGTAACTGGGAAGCGATTTGTTTTAATGTCCTTGTCCTCTGCTAGAAGGTATCCTGGAGGAGGTTTTCTTGCCCTGGGCCACTCCCAGAGTCCTTGTAGAATGCTTTGCCTACAGTGCAGAGTTTATTGGAGGGAGGCCTGGGGAAGCGTGGGGAGGGCAGCAGGATTCAGTCTGTGACCTTTAGTGTCAGATCCTCTGTCCTTCTTCCTCCTCATCCTCTCCCTCTTTCCCGCCCTTCCCCTACTCCTCCTCTCCCCACTGCAGGGGGCTTCTGGCTTGGTGTGGACCAGGAGGGGGCAGAGGGCACCCTGTCGTGGCTGGGCACTCTCTTCGGCGTGCTGGCCAGCCTCTGCGTCTCGCTGAACGCCATCTACACCAAGAAGGTGCTCCCAGCGGTGGACGGCAGCATCTGGCGCCTGACCTTCTACAACAACGCCAACGCCTGCATCCTCTTCCTGCCCCTGCTCCTGCTGCTCGGGGAGCTTCAGGCCCTGCGTGACTTTGCCCAGCTGGGCAGTGCCCACTTCTGGGGGATGATGACACTGGGCGGTCTGTTTGGCTTCGCCATCGGCTATGTGACAGGACTTCAGATCAAGTTCACCAGTCCCCTGACCCACAACGTGTCGGGCACGGCCAAGGCCTGTGCCCAGACGGTGCTGGCCGTGCTCTACTACGAGGACACCAAGAGCTTCCTCTGGTGGACGAGCAACATGATGGTGCTGGGCGGCTCCTCCGCCTACACCTGGGTCAGGGGCTGGGAGATGAAGAAGACTCCGGAGGAGCCCAGCCCCAAAGAGGGCGAGAAGAGCGCCATGGGGGTGTGAGCTCCGCAGGCACCCTGGATGGCCCAGCCCCAGGCCCGTACGCAGGCGGGGCCAGCACAGCTGTGAAGGCGGTCTCCCAGACCCCAGAGGCGTGCTGTGGTGTGGACTGGGTGCTACTTACAGACCCAATCAGAATACGGTGGTTGAGAGGGAACCAGTGTTTACAAGTAATATCAGAAAGTTGCCAAACCCATCTCTTCCCTCTACTATTTCTGAGCTTTTGTCCTTCCCAAGGGAGCACGCTGGTGAGAGCGGGGCCTCTTCCCACCACCTCCAGGGCCTGTCTACCTCACGTCACACTGAGGACGGGGAGGGGCAACGACCTTGAAGGGACAGCAAGGGCAGTGTACACAATGTGGGGGGTGGCCCCACCACAGCCACCTGGACAGGGTTGGGAAACCTTCCATCTGCAGTGGGCAGGCAGCCTCGCCCTGGGCCCACAAACCAGCCTTCCTTCGGAGGAAAGTGTGGGCTGGATGGAGGGAAGAAATGAGCAAGTTCCCTCTGAGACCAGTAGATCCCCAAAGGCTGCTGGGCAGTGGCCTGGAACAAGGTGGATCATGAGAAAGTGCCCATCTGCACCCTGTGTGTCCAGCTTTTGAGCACAAGGGAACCACGCTTCTCTTAGAGGTTAAGCAGGGTCACTTAGCATCCTCCCCCGGTCCCTGACACCACATTTACTTGCGTGGCTCCTCTGGCCCTGAGTGGCACCTGCCCCTCTGGTCTCCCAGCAGCTGGCTCAGGTAACAGCCTTCTGAAAGCAGAGCCAGGGGGCCACTTCTCTCTTCTCCCAGTTCTGCCTCCCCCAAAGCCTTCCTCCCCAAGTGGGGCTGGTGAAGCAAGGGTCTGGATTAAGAGCCTTCCACCCCAGCTGTGCCTGGCACCCCCACATTTCTGCAGGGGAGGTGTTATAGCCTTGTTCTGAGCCACTTGCCTCGTGAAGGTAAGATGCTAACCTTTACATTCGCACTGACAGAGCCTGCCTGGCCCCACTCGTAGTCCAGCGGGCTCCTATAACAAAATGCCATAAGCCGGGTGGGCTTCTGAACAACAGAAACGTATTGCTCACGGCTCTGGGGGCTGGGACGTCCAAGATCAAGGGGCCAGCAAATTGAGAGTCTACTGAGGGCTGTTTCCCGATCCATAGATGGTGCCTTCTCGCTGTATCCTCACATGGTGGAAGCAAAAACAAGCGAGCTCCCTCCTGCCTCTTTTATAAGGACACTAATCCCATTGATGAGGGCTCCACCCCTGTGACCCAATCAGCTCCAAAGGCTCCACCACCTAATACTATCACCTTGTGGGTGAGGATTCCAACATGTGAATTTGCCGGTTGGTGGCGGGGGGAACACATAAATGTCGCGACCCCAGCACCCTTCACCACACCCTCCTGCCCTCAGGGTGGCTTTCACTCCCCCGCCCTTCTGGTGGGCATTTCGTACGTCCTTTCTCTTGGGGTGACTTCTGATGCTTTTAGGCCCTGTAGTGAAAAGCTGGGGAGAGTGGGTCTTCTCCCCACTCCCCCTCCCGTCCCCTCACAATCCCAGGTGGATTCTAATGCAGCTGCTGGGGCCTGATGCCCTGAGTTTTTGATTCAATAAAGAATCCCCGAGATCCTGTGTGTGTGGCCTGAGGGAAGAGGCAGCAGGGCTGGAGAGGGTTTGTGAACACGGCCCTGGGGTGGAGGGGAGCCAGGGATCTGTCAGGAAGGAGGGCTCATCCCAGCCCTCACCAAGCCCACCCGCCAGCAGGGAGCCTTTCTAGGGGCTGTTCTCGCTCAGGATACCAGGCTCCTTCCTGGGAGATAGGTGACCGGACTTCTAGTTTCCTACTAGTCGTCCTTGCCGTTTACTGGGTGCTTGTTGGGGGCCTTAGGCTATGCTGAGTGTTGTACATCCACCCTTGTAAAGTTCATCTTCACAACTCCCCATGGCCTCTGAGGTGGGAGCCGTCACTGATCCCCCCTCTTTTACGGATGAGGGCCTTGAGGCTTAGAGAGGGGCCCAGGAAGGAAGATGCAGGAGGAGGATTCAAGGGTCTGTGCCTTCAGAGCTGGGCACTTAACTACCCCAGCATTCCCGCAGCACATACTCTCGGCTCACTGCAACCTCTGTCTCCTGGGTTCAAGCAATTATCTTGCCTCATGCTCCCAAGTAGCTGGATCACAGGCACACCCACCGCACCCAGCTAATTTTTAGTATTTTTAGTAGAGACAGGGTTTCACCATGTTGGCCAGGCTGCTCTCGAACTCCTGACCTCAGGTGATACACCCACCTCGGCCTCCCAAAGTGCCAGGATTACAGGTATGAGCCACTGCGCCCAGCCTACCCAGCACTTTTCTGAGCACCTGCCATATGTCCGGCACTGTGGTAGGTTGTTGTCTTAGTCCACTTAGTGTTTCTATAAGGGAATATCAGAGGCTGAGTAATTTATAAATTCAAAAAGAGTTATTGGCCAGGCCTAGTGGGTCATGCCTGTAATCCCAGCACTTTGGGAGGCCGAGGTCCAGAGTTCAAGACCAACATGGCCAACATACTGAAACCCTGTCTCTACAAAAAATACAAAAATTAGCCAGGTGTGGTGGCACATGCCTGTAGTCCCAGCTACTCAGGAGACTGAGGCAGGAGAATTGCTCAAACCTGGGAGGCAGAGGTTGCAGTGAGGTAAGATCATGGCATTGCACTCCAGCCTGGGTCTCAAAACAAAACAAAAAACAAAGGCTTACTTGGCTGATGATTCTGATATCTGGAGAAGTTCAAGGTTGGGCATCTGCATCTAGTGAGGGCCTCAGGCTGCTTCCACTCTCTGGGAGAGCCAGCTGTGCAGGGATCATGTGGCGAGGGGGGAAGCAAGACAGAGGAGAGGGGAGATGCCCTGGCTCTTTTTTTTTTTTTTAAGGCAGGGTCTCACTTTCGCCCAGGCTGGAGTGCAGGACTGCAGTGGTACAATCAGCGACCCTCTCACCTCAGCCTCCAAGTAGCCAGAACTACAGACATGTACACTCTGCCCTGGGTGGAGTTTTTTGGTTTTATTTTTGGTAAAGACAGGGTCTCTCTATGTTGCCCAGGCTGGTTTTGAACTGCTGGTCTCCAGCGATCCTGCTACCTCAGCCTCCCGAAGTTCTGAGATTTCAGGTGTGAGCTACCATGCTGGCTGCCAGGCTCATTTTAACAGCTGGTTCTCATGAGACTAATAGAGCAAGAACTCACCACCCACTCAAGGAGGGTATTATACAATCTTAATAATAATCTATATAAAGAATATTAATTGCCGGGCGCGGTGGCTCAAGCCTGTAATCCTAGCACTTTGGGAGGCCGAGGCGGGTGGATCACAAGGTCAAGAGATCGAGACCATCCTGGTCAACATGGTGAAACCCCGTCTCTACTAAAAATACAAAAAATTAGCTGGGCATGGTGGC